>NW_010561285.1:0-24133 GCF_000687285.1 Phaethon lepturus | reverse complement strand
TCCTGTTTGCTTAATTGTTTTTATTTATATTACAACATGATATTCTCAGTCAACAATGGCTGAGAGCCTGGCTATGGTGTTATTCAAATACCTCATGAGGGTTCGTGTAGAATTGTCATTGTACATGCCCTAAGTATACTCCATAATTTGATCCTCTTTTCCCCAGGAAAACCATGTTATTTTATTTTCTACAAATGTAATACATTAATAAGAATCACAGTTGTGGATTTATGAAGAAATCCACAATAGTTAACTCTGGTATATACCATGAAGTCTTGTTTACCTCAGCATAAGCTTCCATATCTTCTAAAAACTGACCCAAAAGCGTGGTAGAAAAAGTAAGATCAGCCACCCAAAAGGGTTCCAAGCTCTGCAGCCATCCTGTATAAGAATACAAGGGCAATTAAAACAGGTAACAAGGTAACATATAAAAATTGAGTTTTAGTTGCATATTGCTGAGGTAAAAGTTGTTAAGGTAAGAGAAGGTCATCTGCATGAAAATTTTAACATAATTTGTTTTAAAAATAAATTCTAAATTGTCTTTCCCTCTTTTGTCCCTTTGACAAATTCATTTTAAGGTTCATTCCTGCCCCACAGCAGTTAAACATTAAGGATAGAGTCTAGGACTATGACACAGGAAACATAACAGGTTTGCTGTGAGTAACTCCAAGACAACTGCTATAGCTATAGGAAGAAGTTTCCCAGTTTCTTAAATGCCAGTACAGTATCTTTGCCACAAAGATTTTCTAGAATTACATGGGAGAAAATACATTCTTTCACAGAAAATATATTAAGATCTATAAACTTATTAAAAGTTGTTAAAAAGTTACACAAGACTGTTTAAATGTAAACTGAATAAAGCAACCAATTTTTCCAGATGTAGCATAAAATGGCAAATGCAAATTTACTAAAAATATAAGGAGCAAATCCTCTTGTTATATAGCCAGAAACTCATTTTGATTTTATATCAACTTCCATGTAAGTAGGACCAGACTTGTGTAAGTAAACCCACATCATCTGCAAGCCAGAGGGGACTACATTACTGACTCTTTGGCCAGACTTTACCAGACACTTGTTGCGTCAATGAAGGTTTCTGAGTGTGATCTATATGCCACCCAACCAGTATGTCCACGGTGTCCTGGAAAGCAATTTTGAGAAAAGGTTAATTACCGAATTTGCTGCACCAACATTTTTATGCGAGAAAGCAAATACAGAGGACAAAGTAAGCTTACCCTAAAATTGGTGCTGAAAATGTGTGGGTAGCATCGGGACACCAAAAGGATGCACTTGACACACTTGCACAGTAACTCTGGTGTATCCACATTTTCTAGAATGGACTGCAGGCTGGTCATTACAAGCTAAAAAGTAAAGGAAAACCACTAGACATTTCACTTCGTTAAAACATGTGAAAAAAAACATGTGAAAAGTCAAACAAATCTCAATACTCTTTCTGTAGGAAGAAAAAAAATGGAAAAAAGCATCACATATGCTGCATGAAAAGAACAATTTCAAGTGGGCATTTGCTTGTAATATGGCAGACCCAGGCTCAAGGCTTGGGGACACTGTTTTCTTTAATTCTTTAACCACAGAACAACTGGTTGTTTTAAGTTCCTGTTGAAGCTTTTTGGCTCTAAAGTAAACACTAAATTGGAGCACAGACCCGGACACAGTTGTTTTACACCCAAAATAACAGACCCTAAAACTTGAACCAGGGGACCAGATTTCCGATGTCTGAACACATTCTACTCCCTCTCAGACCTAATTACAAATGAAGCTAGCAATTATAAACAGGAGGTAGCACAAAGCAATCAACAGGTTGGGTTTTGTGTACCATTCCACCTGGATCCACAATATATAGTAAGAAGTCGCATCAAAATATCTGCACCCTCTTTGCACATATCATTGCACATATATTTTATCGCACCGTAATAAGACTTAAACATTCCTTTCTAATGTAATCAGAATGAAAGAATCCCATTCAGTCAGAAATTTCCCTCCCAATTGTAATTATATTTACTTATTATGTCAACATAGCATTACTTATTGTTCATTCCAGTTTAAAAAGTTGATTCAAGCATTGCACTGGAAAAATCATTAATAATCCTGTTTTAACTTGTAGTCTTACCTGCATTAAAGATGAAAAGGCTTTCTTTTCTCCTGCAGTCTCTAGTGCCTTGTAGGTTGCACACAAATACAGAAGTTTAACTTCATCTTTTGTGGATGAGCTGAATTTGCTAAAAATCCATTTAAAGATCTTCTCAGCCTCGTAGCTCAGAGAAGCACAAAGAAGGCCAAGACAACAAGCTCCTTCCTGTCTCAGTTCTTGAAGCAATTTGCTACTGTATTTTTGGGGAGGAAAAAAAAAAGAAATGTGGAATCTCCAGACACGAGAGCAGAACAGAAGAAACAATGAACATATTAAAACATTTTCTAAAGCAGAAAAATGTATGCATGAATGAAGCTTCTTCTCTCCTACTTAATGGCAGCAGCGATAAGGCTAAAATAAAACGTAATAATCTGAAAAATTCTATGAAATATTATTTTTATGGAATAAATCAACTTGAATAGAAGGATGCAATAAATAGGCTGTTCTACTTGCAACACACTATCGAACGAAGAAAATTCTTAACATACAGCTGACTGAGTAATAACTCTGAACTAAATGTCAAAAAGCCCACACACACCTGAGCTCCCTCTACATATGCTCATAGATGTAAATGGATTATCATGGATGTAAATTGATTAGATCAGGTTGTAAAAAACTTAAGTTCAATCTGCAAGCTAGACAACCACAGCAGTGCACTACTACACCCAGGGGATTAAACATAGTTGAGACAGACTTCATATTACATACAACATAAAAGCCACACTTCAGCATTCAAATTCTCTCCGTGTGAAGTGTACTCTAGACAGTCTAACAGTTTTGTTGATATGTCTAAGAGTTCTAACTCTCCCCCAGTTCTGTCCTGTTACTGCAATGTTGTACCCATGCAAAATTAGTGAATTTCTTTCAGCCTTCCCCTCCTCCATTGCATTTCTATACTGAAGTCCAAACCTAATTCTGTCATTACTTTTCCTCTTTAAAGCCTTCAAACTGCTTAGTTTTTCCAGCTTACCTTTCATTGAGTACATCATGAATGGCAGCCAGGATATTATCCAGTTGTTTAACTAGTACCTATAATATAAGGTACATAAAAGGCATAAGCATAATAATGGCACAATAACTTCTGCAAACAACGTCCTGTTTACACCCACATTAAAAAAACCACTGCCATTTCTCTTTGCTAATAGAATGCTAATATGCTTTCCATGGCCACTGCAGACTAGCATGAACTATATTAAGCAGTGTTGCAATATTATACTACATGTTATATTTCATATTTATTTACAGTAGCCATGAAAACACACTGGCAGCCTGCTATCAAGGTTTGTTCTAAGTTTAGTTCTTGCTGATAACATTACATCACAAATGTAAGACTCACCATACAGCTCATCAGTAGCGTCTACTGAAGACCTAGTCTTCTTAACCAATTGTATCAGCAGAATATTTAACTGATCAAGTAATACAATCTGAAGTATTAAAATTTCTCTTTAGGCAACCCTGGCTTTCAGAGAAACAGAGTACTATTTTGAGGGATGAAACATTATTGATGAAGCAGCGCTTCTCAGTAAACATAATCAGAAATACGTGTTTTCCTAACATGCACTAAAAAACACGTTAGTGAGTTGAGCTGTAAAATAATACATCAGCTGCAACTGTATAAGATATTAACAAGAAGTTTTCTTGACGAGTTCATAAAAAGGTTTGGTCTCTTTTCTTCAGAAAGATACTAATCCTTAACCCAGCGGATGTTACCTAGTTTTGGTTAAGTTTTGAGCAACATCACTCGGGGGTGGGGCAAGAGAAAGAGGTACACGAGCTTGAGCCCTCAGAACTCACAAAGGCATTTTAAAAACGTGCCTGCTATCTGCAGAAAAGGCTACAGAAGAGACAGGAGAAGGCATCTACACCGTTTCGAAGCTGCAGCACGATGCCATTACATGACAATGCCCCTGCCTAATGACTTTTACTACTTTGTTGAACACACTTAACGTTTCAACCATGAGAATGAAAAGAACTCTCTCAAACTACCGGTAATAGTGTCAAGAACTACAGGAGCAACTGCTAGGCTAAACACTGTCCATTATAAAGTTTTAGGCTCGACATTGTGGATATCACTTAACACTTGATCTTGTTCTCATTAGCAAGCTGAGAGAAGTTTAAAGAGAAATTTCTCAGTGACAAACTTTTAACAGTCTGACCACTAACAAATACAAAGTTTGAGACCACTGAGTTAGATATTAGAAACGCAATTCCAATATATTCTGAGATACCAATAAACCTAAATAATAGGTTTAATATAACTATAAATAGGTTTAATATAATCTAACTGAGAATAATGGAAGTAATTAAAAAAACAACCATGGAATAATTGTGAAAAGCATTTACTCCCCAAACCTTTGTATTAACAAGGGTTTTGTTTCAGAGGAAAGCTGAAGTATTAGCCAGACTTGCACATGGTCTGCTTACACCTAGGTGCACAGAGTATAAAAGTCTCAATGTTTAAGTGTCACGCCTTTTGGAAAAGAGCACAATTACCACTGGTTAATTAATATATAATGAAAGAATGAACCAATTTCTTATAAATATGGATAGACACATAACCCACTACTGAAATATCACAGCACTGCCTGTAAATGAGTGGCAGGGTATTAAACTATCACTTCCTCCTTTTTCAATACTTTGAGAACTCCTAACCTCTCCAGAACAGTGAGGGACACGTGTCAGACCAAATACTCTTAACACATCACTTCAAAATAAGTAATATTAAAAATGTATACCCACAGTGGCATACTCCGCTCGCTCGCCCCCCCCCACCTTAAGAAACCCTTGAGGATATTAGAGTTTTCAACAACCCATTACAAAACCCAAAGGTGTAATGAAAACACTTTGTTCTCTTCCCCTAAAAGGGAATTCACATACAAAGGTGTTTAGCTAGCAAGTTGAGTAACTCTAAGATGAGCTATTCAGAAAACTGTATAAATATCTGCATATTTTTAATTTAAAATACAGAAACAGTTCTTGAACAAGACAACACCACATTTTACTTCCTTTTTCCTGTTTCCTTGCTGAAGGATCTAAAGGATATTGCAGAAACCAGTCAAAAAACCCACATGGCATGCCATATTTATTCCTACAGCTCATGCATTCAGTAGTTTGCTTTAAGGCAACACGTCATCAGTAATCAAGCAATCAAAAATTTCCTTAACACTGGAAAAAGGACAGGCAATCCAGGAATACATCTTCCTTTGTTGTGGAAAGAAATTCCTTGTTTATAAGATATTCCTTGCAGACATATCCCAATACTCAGAATTTTAAAAAGAGTTTTATAAAACGAGAAATATTCCAGTTCTATGGAAAAGTAAAAATTGCTAACCAGTTTGTTTTCTGGTTGCTGAATGAATTCTTTCAATTGCTTTACAGTAGCCAGTCTTCGGTCTCTGTCGTCTTCCCGAGTAATCCTCCGAAGAAGATTTGACAGTCGAGACTCGTCAGAATAAGACAACGATCGCTCTGAAAAAGACGACAACTATTTATTTTCTCCACAGCATTTGATCAATAATATCTGAAATGTTTATTTGTGGACTCAATAAATCACAATAGTAATTTGAGAAAAAAGTAAAAATAAAAAAGCTCATTTGTTTTAAAGGTAGTATCAGGAAAATTAAATGTAAAATCTAATTTAGCTACCAAAATATTTCTTCTAGTGGACAGCCCAGTACCTGGGTAGAACCCATTCAGAACTATTTTACACAAGTAAAAGTAAACACTGGATTTAGTTCCCTTCTACATCAATGGAACTAAAAAAAAAGGGTGTGGTAAGGTTAAATCAGACTTCTGACTAAACATAAAACCAAAAATAATTCAACAAATAATATTTAAAGAAAATCCAGTGGGAAAAAAAAAATCTGCTGCTTGAAACAAAGAACCTGATTTAAACTCAAGAAACTACCAAGAAACGAGATTTGTTCTCTATCATTTTGGCACAAGAAGAAAGATTAGGAGTAGTCTTCTGATAGCTAGCAGGATTCTGCTCTGAAAAGGAAAATAGATATACGCTTTCTCTATTGAGGAACAAAAGTATACAGCGTGCAGAAGTACAGTGGCTATTGATTTAAGTGGATCATAACACAGGAGAAGCAGCATCTTCCTAAGAAAACATTCCATTTAAGTTGACTGGTAGCACTATTGATACCAGTGAAGGTCACAACTCAGTTCAGCTGATTCAGGTACCAATTACAATGAATTTATATGAATAATTCATTTTCCTCATTTGCAAAAAGGAAACAAAGTTTCTTTTGAAAAGTTTAACATCAGATGTTTAATGGTGATTAAAATTAGAGGATTCATGGAACACAACGAGGTTTTCTTAGTCACCATGACTCTTACAAGAACACCCAAGACAACTACAGACAGCTATTTTCTCTGGTATGTTACACATCAGTCATCTGATGGGAGCAGCCATAAAGGCAACCTGGCTATCATGGAAAAATATTGACAGAAGGTGATGTCTGCCAGTCTGGGAATTGTTAGCCTGAGAACCCACCCGGGCAGATGGGTAACTAAGAACTTGAGATATCCCAAGATACACTTGATATGCATAAACACAAGAAACTGCAACAAACTTATTGTCTGGAAACATGAAAAATAGACTGTAATGGTGGGAAACATCCTGGGAAAGCACGAATCAGCAACAGCTATTGGCTGCTCCAGCTGGAAAAACAGACTGGGAAAGCAAATCTTGGTCGAAGAAAATAGAAAACAGCATCATCTATTGGGTCTTCCAGGTGAAAAACAGTAGTTAGTAAAAGCTACTGGTGGCTCCAGATGGTTATATCCTTCGTCCCCTCATGTCTCTAACAATATAAAAATAACTTGCTTTCTACCTAAAATGGAGCTTCTCTCCGACAGCTCCCCCTGCAAAGACTTCGATACGTGAGATCTCCTGGACAGACTGGACCCTCGCTGGGGACACCTGACTGACTCCAAGCTCCCTGATGCAGCGCATCTTTGAGGTGAGACTTTGTCATCAGTTGGCTCCACTCCTGGGAGAAGTTTGGTGAGTGCTCTACCAGTAACACTTTGAATAATATATATATATATATATAGGTGTGCACATAAGTCATCGTAAGTATATACTTGCTTTACTAGCAACAGTTTTTAGTAACTTGTAATGAAGAAATTTAAGAAATAAAAACCTTTGTGTCCTTGAATATTACAGAATGCTATGAACCCACCCACAGGCCAGTAACTCTTGACATTGATAGCTCATGACATCACCTACGGGAGACCATGTCTTCTGTGTTACAGTCATGAAGAGTGTTTTCAACCTTATTTTCATGTCTTTATTTTTTGAATTTTAAAAGAATGTATGAATAAAATCTGTTTACTAACCTGTTTCTTGCCCGGTATTGGTTTAAGCAATTAATTTTGAAGACACCTGACATTCTGAAGGATTAGGCAGGCTTAGCAAACATTAAAATAGCAATAAGAGTCTGAAGGATGAAATCTACATTTTGTTCCTAGCTAGCACAAACACACAAGACATGCTGGGATGTTATCTGATGAAGAGCACTTCTTTTAAGATGTTACTGATTTTACAGAAGACTAAGGCATAAATATCCATTGAGGAAGAGTTAAGATTCTTTTCCCTTGCTTCACTTGGAAACCACAGTCTTCAGTAGCTGGCAAAAAGCCACATCTGGTGAAAAACATACAAGGAATCTTGATCAGCAAAGGCACCCTCTGAAGCAGGATCTGAGGTCTTCCTGAGTGATGATGCCAGACTAACAACTACAATCCCTGCTAGACAATCACTTGCATCTGAAGATCTCCTTGTATTTCTGCCCAGAGTTGAGCTAGCAGCATGGGTCCACAGGTCCTGCCAGGAGCCTGCTCCAGTGCAAGCTTCCCACGGGGTCACAGTCTCCTTCAGGCATCCACCTGCTCTGGCATGGGGTCCTTCCCAGGCTGCAGGTGGAGATCTGCTCCCCCTCGGAGCTCCATGGGCTGCAGGGGCACAGCCGGCCTCACCATGGTCTTCACCACGGGCTGCAGGGGAATCACTCCTCCTCCCTTCTCCCCCTCCTTCTTCACCGACCTTGGTGTCTGCAGAGCCGTTCCTCTCACACATTCTCACTCCTCCCTCCAGCTACAATTGCTGTTGTGCAGGTTTTTTCCCCCCTTCTTAACGCCGTTGTCCCAGAGGTGCTACCACCATCACTGATGGGATTGGCCTTGGCCAGCTGTGGGTCCGTCTTGGAGCTGGCTGGCATTGGTATATCAGACATCAGGGAAGCTTCTAGCAGCTTCCCACAGAAGCCCCCCTCCTACTACCAAAACCTTGCCACACAACCCAATACACTAAGACAAGAGATGTGCCTCATGAGAAAGAAAAGTCTATTCTACAATACTCCCACAGCTGCATTCTACCAACGCTAATCTGGACCAGGAAGGCACAGTGCACATCTCTTCTGTCACTCCTGGTTTGCATTGATCTCTGCCACTTGGCAAACACATGGGAAGCTACACCAGCACAGCTGGGTTAGGTCACTAGATACTGCTCTTGAAGGGCAAACAAGGATGCAGTGGTTTGGAAAATATTGAAAATTATATTTACTAAATAACTTTTTATAAAGTTATTCTAGATCTCTGCAAGGTCCCTAAAAATGTTGGTTGAATCTTCAATGTTAGATGAAAAGTCAACAGTAAGTATAAGCGTTGAATTAATTAAATCCACAACTTGCAATTTTTTAGCATTGTCTTCTCTGCATTTATCTTTTTGTTTGTAATCTCTTCATGGAAAACTGTAATTTATTTTGAAATGTGGTTGTGCTGTTCTACATAGAAAAAGAATCCTAAACCCAGAACTTTATAAATAAAACTACCACCACCAAGGTTATAGGTATGAGACACACATTTAACTGCTGCTGGAACAAGATGTACTGTTCAAAGGGCTCTACTAAAAGCAGCTTTGTTTTATTCAGTTAATATCTGATGAATATTGGCATTACTCCCAAAGAGAATTAAGTGTTAGCTGTCTGTTAAGCCATAATCATAACCTAAAAATAATAATAAAAAAAGAATAAACTAACCCAAAGCATGACTAAAGCTATACTAATCAAAGCACTAGTTAATGAACACCTGTATGACTTCCACTGTGAAAAATCAGCAAGGTCTCAGCCACATGCTAATTCACTCAGAAGACAGCTATTTAAAAAAATTGCTTAATGCACACACTAGCAAACAAGAAAATATAAAAGAATTGTAAAAATTAAATCCTGTTGCAGCACAGTCCCACTGTATTTTGAAGAAGGTATAAAAAATCAAAATGACTTGCGGAAACCTACAGCAATTAAAGACAGCCCAGTTAAAAAGGAGAAACTCTCCAAAACTGGCATCTAGAGGACAGTATACATACAGAAGCATACAAGTCAAAAGCAGCAAAAATTATAGTTCCTGACATTTTAAAGATAAAAGAGGTGCTCACGTACCTAGGAGAACAGTCTGAATTTTCTGCCATTACTAATAGTAAATTCATGCACAAGCCCACTACCAGACGTATTACTTACACAGAGTTCTCTATTAGACAATTCTCTATTTCCTCTACATAGACATAATGTAAGACACTAAAAGGACTGAATAATTTTTATGTCAAGAGACCACAATGAGATTATAAAGTCTGAGTTTAACCCTTCCAAAGATGAGGCTTTTTGCAACAGTCATGTCACCACTTGCACCTCAGTTCTTCCACCCACAAGGCACACTGAACGCTTCTTTCACCTTTTGTCTCCTCTGAAATATAAATCCCTGAGGAGAAACACAGTGTCCTTATGTTTAGAATGCGCCTGGTATAAAGCAGTCACAGTTTTTTTGAGTGGCTCAACTACCGTTTACACTAAGTGATGCAATAAATGACAGTGCTTAGTCATAACAAGGTTTCTATTTTCATTCAGAAGTCCTTGGAATAACTTTCTTTTTTTTAAACTATGATTTAAACCCTAATAGTGGGAAAAGTGAAGCCTTTTTCTCAAAAATGTGTGCCCAGCATTCTTGCACCCTCTTCCAACTGCAGCTTTTCCTCTGCCTGCATTTCCCAATACCTTGCTCACATTCTTATGATGCCTCCAGTTCCTCCGTGGCCTCTAATCCTCAGCTGAGCAAGAAGGAGGATGAATTGTGGCTGGTTCAGGAGTACACATCTACTGACTAACCAGCTGGTATGATGTGATGACTAGTTGACCTGCAGGCCAGTGAGAACAGATAGCGGTTGAGCTCACTGTTGCAGGCCTTCCCACACTAGGGACTCATTAACAACTCATTACTCAGGCATGAATTTTCAAATCTATGAGTAAATTCTCCTTTTGAAGCCCTTGATCTCTTTGCCAAATTTGGCTAACCTGAATAAGGGTTCAAAAGCTACTTAAAGGAAATGGAAAGACTGATAGCATAAGCCATATAGTACAGAAATCTGCCTAACCTATGGAGGAAGTCTCAATGCAGGGAACAGTAAATAAAAGATGACAGTCTCCATAAACATCATCTAATCACATATCACAAAATAAAATCCATATATATTGCCTAATCATACTGAACTTCTTTTCATTGAAGTTTCTGAACCCAAGAGAGGTTGCCAAAAGAGATCCTCTTTTCCTGAAAAATCTGTGGTATCCTTACCCTGTGATTTCCTCATGTCTTTTGTGGCTAAAGCACGATTCCCATGTGGAACACTGGTAAAATCAGGATTGGTCACATTGTTAACTCTCAGCTCTTGCCCCAACGACTTCCGACCATAAGTATTTTCCCCAGATCCTCCATTGACACTGTAGCCACCTGTGAAAAAAACAACATGAGATTAAGATAGGCTATTGACCATGTATTTAGTAGGGTAATACGTTATGAGTTACTAAATCCATATGCAAATTAGCAGCCCTATCCTCCACCTCCTTTAGCTTCCTTTTTCACTTTCACATGCAAAAATGTTTTGTTATACCCTGTAAGCTTCCAGGTCACATATTCAGAATCTAACCAGTCTTTTTTCGAAGTATATGAAAAAACCTCTACTGCAATGAAGTTTAACATCAATTTTGTTCCATTTGGAGTTTTCTTATAATTACTTTTGACCCTGTATTTCACAAAGCCCTTCGTGTCAAACTGCTAGTATGCACTCACTTAACTTGCTCCTTGATTATGCACATCAAATTTCCACTCTGAATGGAGTGGAATTCACTTATGAATCCACCAGACGGGCTCAGTAAAATGGCCAAAAAAAGGAGAAAGCTTTTAAAAAGCCACAGATTATTTATACGTACAGACTGAACAACTCTTCCTAAACTTACACACAGTCAGTATTTCCATGCATTAGTACTGACATTATCTTAAATTAATTAAATTCAATCCTACATTCTCCCACTTGAGATAAACATGGTACATCTTTGGTTACAATATAAAACAGAAATAAAAGTGTCATTTTGAGTAATTCAATTATTTTTTACTCCTAGATCCACAAGAATTTACATACTCAGATGATGAAACCAAAGATTTTTCCAGCCTGAAAATCTTCTCCACCACTTTTGAGGGGCAAGTTCTTCCTCCACAGTACTGTGGAGAAGTGAAACTGTCCCCTGAGACTGCCCAATACTTCACTCAGTGTGTTAGAGCTCACTTTCAAGGCAGCTGTGCAAGCTGCTTTCTAAAGTGCCTTCCCTGCTGGAGACAGATAAGAATTAACTAATAAAGTTAAACCCAGAACAACAGAAAATATGCAAGACTTCTTTCAGAAAACGTATTTCCACAATTCCACCTCTACCAGTGTTTAAAAGGAACCCTGGGAAAAAGGAGATGTGGCTCTGCGTAAGAAGAGGCAGCCTACCGAGACTTGAGGATGGATAAAAAATAAGTTCAAACATGAAGGTGAATCTGTACCTTAATAGATGTAAAGAATGTCACCTTGAAGGCACATCTTTTGAGAAAATGAAGCTGTGAGCTACCAGTAGAAGTTTGTGTATTTCTATACACACAGGTCTACCCTACCATTTCAGAAAATCCTGTGCAAAGTCTCAGTTGTAATTAGTTAATTACAATTACAGTAAAGATAATTTGTGTATATTTGGATTTACAACATTAAACTCAATTTTTAAACATAAACTAGCATGTCTGCCACCTTAATGTTATTTTGTCTAACAAACCAATACTGTCCTATGAAGGAAATTACTCCTAACAGCAATAAGTATATTTATGACAAAACAGAAGTGCATCGCTAAAATTCAAAGCAACGAAGAAATTAATTTAACTGAAGATGACAGATAATCATGCATGCACACCACAAACATCAACTATCAAAAACAGACATACTGCCATATACTATTGGAGTTCTTAAGAGTTACTTCATACTTTCCCTCCAGCACACAAAAAAAACCGCAGCTTTTTGGGTTTTCTGCAAAAGCGTGTGGTACTTGCCACAGCATATTTGACATTATCTTAAATGAATATAACACAAACCTGTATTCTCCCACTTGACATATAGATGGTACACCTTTGGTAACAATATGAAACAAATTGTCATTTAGAGTAATTAAAAAACAGCAGGGCAATCAGGTTTTTCAGCAATAAGGCTGTAAATATTACATTATAACTCCCTTCAGTTATCTATGGATCTGAAAAGTGTTTGAAAATCTTCATATATACAAATTCTATTCACTTCCCTTCAAATGTTACATCTGAGACCAAATAAGAATATGACCAACTACGTCACTGCTATTAATTTTAGCACAAATATGCAGATACCATGACATACAAATACTAGTGCAGTATCTTTTAGCAGTAAGGACTCAGAGCATATGATACAGCTACAACTCAAGAAGGAGGAAAGTGTTGCAGGAATGGAGAATATCTCATCTATAAGTAAAAACCCAGGAGCCTTTTATTTAGTTTTAAAAACTTAAATCTGAAAACTCCCCTGTCTTGTTTCATAAAGTAAAGGAGACAAGACAAAGAGGAGAGATCTAATTGCAGTCTTCCACTAGTTAATGTGACTTAAAAAAAGTCAGACTAATCTTACAGATGCAGAGCAAAAGGACAGGAGTCAATAGTCATAAGTTGCAGCAAGGGAAATTTGAACTGTATATGAGAAAACAATTATTTACCAGGAGAGTAGTAAAGCAGTAAACAGGCTGCTAAGGGAGGCTGCAGAACCTCCCATCCTTGGAGGTTTTCAAACCTGACCCAACTTCCAGAAGTTATCAGGTTGGAAGTCATTTTTTATTATCAACACCAGAAACTGGGGTGGGGGAATCACTTCTCAGGAATTCTAGGTACTTATGACATATGGTTATCCATGGCAGAAAAACTAGAAGTTCTTAAAATGAAATTTCCATTCTGTCAGACTCTAACAGATTAATTAAAAAATCTTAGTAAACAAAGAAACTATTCTGCATCTGTAAACTTACCAATTTCTCCAAAAATAAAAAAATGAACTAGAGGTACTTGGAATTCAGTTTTATAGTACAGAATATCCTAATCATATATTTTCAAGTCACACCTGAACAAAACAGCATAGTTAAAGTGCTGAGCCAGCAGAGACATGCCCTGTAAGACACAGTACATGAGGGAGAGATAGGTGCATTTTTCTTTTCAAATGACACTTTCCCAGCAACCTCACAAACTACCTTATGAATTTGTCTGAAAGTTACTATTTCACCATACTCCCAGTACATTCTTCAAAGTTTAACAATACCTCTTCTTCCAGTCTGTGTGAAACACAGTAAAACTCTCCACATTAACAGACACACTGACAAATATACTCACTTTCTAAGCAGTTTCTCTGTTAAAGTTCATCAAATCTTAAGATTCTCAAGGTATGCAGATAAGCAATTACCTGTTTCATGCTCCTGCCTCCTACTAACAGTACCTACTACTTATTAAAAAAATAAATTTGCATCAGCACATCCAGCTGTAATTTCCCCTAAAATGTAGCACTTCTTTACAGATAGTTACAGGGCAGAAAAGTAGGGGGGAGTGCAAATTCTTTTTAGGTTCCTGAACAAAAACTCCCACACTAATATTCCTGTGAGATTTTCCTGAGTCTGGCCTGCCTGAAGATTTATATAGTCTAAAAAGTGACTCTGCAAGTAAAAAAATCCTCCTATTTGATATCTGTATTTGGCGGTTAAAAAAAAAAACAACAGAATACAGATTTCTCTTTCATAAAGGTAAAAAATATATGATTTTAAGTTTTCAGCTATTTTCTAGAGAAAGTATTTCCATTCTCAAAAAAAGAAAAAAGTGTGAGCCATACATCACACAATCTATATGAAGTCACTGAGGCACAAAGTAGAAAACCCCATTATTATAGACAAAATATAGATTTGATTCGCAAACTAAGATTACAGTTTGCTGCAGTGAAGCTGCAATAGATAATGTATCAGATTAGTAGACCATTTAACCAGGCAGTCCATTTTCAATACCAGAAGAACTAGACAGTATTCAGGAAGATATTACAACTTGCAGACCAGACATATCCAGAACACTATTCTTCAGGAAAAAGTGCTTAATCTGTTAAGGCAAAAAGTCTCCTCTTACATTCTCCTCCTAATGCAACTGCATATTTTTCTCGCTATTCATATCAACCACAACATTTATTTGTATGCTGGTAAATCTCTCAACACAGTGATACTGTGGCAATGAGTTCTATCAGTTCACTGCCTTTTTTGGAGAGAAAGAACACCACCAAAACAAAGTTCTCCACCATTTCAAGTTTACTGCCTTTCTCTGAATGTCTCCTCACAATTTACACATGAAACAGCAATCTGTATACCTTTTTCTTCATTCTGTATGTCAGTGTGGACTCTGATATCATCGTGTCTTTGTCGAGACACCACAGCTGAATTTGAGGGTTGTAATCCATAGGAGGCAGAACTGCCCCGATCTCTGGATGAAGAGTATTTTAAATTGTCCTGGTCAGCTGATGCACTGTCAGTTCTATAAAGAGAAAAATATTTTTTTATGTAGGGGTATAACAGGAGTGGGATTCACATTCACTTATAAATGCAACATATTTAAATGACAATCCCAAATGTATTTTCCTGTGTTACAAATGTTGTATGTCTAACCTGCTTCTTAAAAAGTGACCTTAAATTCACACTGGGATTAGAATTCACTCATCATTACAGCAACATGCAAACAAAATGCACTCTAGTGTGCCAGTGCTTTTTCTCAGGACGTTCTCTCTTTTCAGATAGATGCCTATCTGAGATAAGGAAAAACTACTTTCCAGAAGTGAAAAATAAAATTAAATAAAATGGTATAGGTATATACCATAGCTAGGCAATACAGTGTCTACCATTTGTGAAAGTCATTACTAATCCACACATGAACATTTACATAATATGTTACGGGTCTTATTGAGCAATGTAAAACCATTTATTAGATGGAGGTGTTACTAGTGTGTAACTGATAATCAATATAGGAATCACATATTAAGTCTTTGCAAAACAAAAATTGCAAAACAAGACGACAGGCTTCACTGTGGAACCTGGAATGTAAATTGAGAGCTGTTATACTTTACAGTAAATGTCTGCAGATAAATGAGTTAAAGAAATCTGCATTAAGTTTAAGCACTCATATCAGAAAACTGATTAATAACCAAGAATAAACTTTTAAGGAACAAGGTGAAAATTATGAAACCAGCTCTTACCACTGGACATACTAAGCAATGTCATTTTTAAAAAATACAGTAACTTTAATATACTAAACTTGTGTGCCTAAGACTTCAGAACTTAAATTCAACCGATCACTTTAAATGCATGTTTAAAAGCAATACTGAAGGTTTTACATTAAAACCAGTAAAATAATACCCATCCAAAATCTGAATTTTGTTCAACCAAAGTATATTTGGAATCACACTATTCAAATTATTTACAGAGGGCTTTTCCTAAGCAAACTCTAAAGATCTATTATTTTAAACTTTGGATAGTTTATTTGATTATTTCACAAAAAGCAAGACAGGTCATTCCTTTTCATTCCTGTAAATGAACAACAATTTGTGTAAGACAAACACCGCATGCTCTTGGGAAAAAGTATTTCATTTTTATTTTTCAAGACAACACTGTGATTAGAACCTGCAGACAAGTTCAGGGAGGAGTTAAATAAATCTCAAGGCCAAAAGGGAAAAACACACCTAAAATTTTTGAAAAGCAGTTGTTACTTAAGCTGTCCTGAAGGCTTGCTATTTTCATATGTCGCTCGTTCTTAGTACAACTTGAAGATTAATACCATGAGGGTTTGCAAAAACAACTGGAATTAAAGACACCCCCTCCCATATTCTATTCTCTTTAGAATGTTAAAAGACAATATACTATCAATTTGGAACAGGGTTTGAAAGGAGGAAATTGTACTTTTGCCCTGTTCTCATAGTGAAAGGCTGACATTAGGTTTGCTTGGCAGGTATTACTCCCTTTTGCTCTATAACCAAATTCACCTTTAGATATACACAATAAGACTCTCTTCCTCATTCAGTATTCATTGTGGTGCCACATCTACTGTTTTGTCAGGCACTTGCTTGGACTATTTTACAAAATAGGCTATGCTACTCAAGAGGCAAAGCCTTAGTAAAAGTCTTTGCTCCTGACAGTCAACTAGGATTGTAGAAATACTTACACAGTTGGAGCTTCATCATTCACCTAAGTTATGTTCAACAATAACAAAGTTCTCACGGTACCTTCAAATGGTATGAATTTTAAATGTGCCTACACCATGTGCAAATTTCCCAGTCAGCTACAGAACCCCCAGATTTTCTCCCTGCCCTAAAACCTCAAGAGACTTCCAGCTCACTTTGAGGAACAGCAGAGTTTAACACGGAGGATTCAAATTATTTTAGTCTTTCAAGGAAACAGAATGACAAATTTTCAATTGGTAAACTTAAGTTCTTAATGGTGTACCTCCCCAAAGAGCATCCCTTTTTTTAAGGCAATGTGCTGTAAACTGTATAATCTCGAACTGCCAAACATTGTCTGAAATTCTTAAGTCTGAAGGCAAGCTGATTAAACCTACAATTTTTAAGACTGTCCTACGTATCCCAACCAACTGAAGGACTACATATGTTCTCAGCTAACCTCACTTCCCACAGTACAGCCTTTGAACGTTTTGCAAAATTTTCCATTGTGGTAAAATACATAAGCCTATTGTTTCCCTGGGAAGAACGACACACTCGCTTCGTTCTGTCTTTGGGAAGAGCTTTCTGCAAGCTAACCTGTTCACACTTTATCACCCAACTAAAAGGTGAGCACAATTTTATTAAAAATATATAATTGTTCTCCTATGTATCCATTTAAGAGACAATAGTTCCACTACAACAAGTGTGTAGCTTAGACAGCCAGCAGTTTCTGCCCTTCCTTTGCAAGGCAGAGAAAGAACACTTCATGGAAAGATCCTGTTCCAGAGAACAGGAATCCTGTGACTCAACAGGCTGCTACGGTCCGTATTGGTTTGAAGAAGGATTTTGAACTGAGTAAGATCGCAGTAAGATTCACACCAGATGCAGAGCCCACCATCTCATGGGCCCGTGCATTTTTAGCTGTCCAGCAATGCATGCCATTCCTCCGGCGGGGAGCGAATTTAGGAATTGTACTGTGGGCTCCTGCATCAGCACTCTGGGGGTTTGTGGCCTGGGCTCATCAAGACCTGGGGACACAACCCCAGTACCTGTCACCTGCGTCTGCGTTCCCTCACTGAGGAACCCAGACGCCTGGGTGACACAGGACAACTGCTGTGTAAACTCACAGCAAACCACGGTCTGCGTGCACAGGAAGAGGCGTTTAATTTTCAAATCTGTTTCTGAAAAATACCGTTTTTCATGTCAGTAACATATTCATGATTTTGACAGATAACCACTTAGAACCCAAAATGCAGACACTCTATTGACGGGTTCTAGCCAAAGTCTCACAAATAATTACTTTTCCCCCGTCCTTCAATTCCTCTAAGGTACACTGCAGCCATTCCACCAGGCATTGGGAAGAACTGTACTCCCAGCTACCTCAACTCATGCCGGCATTTCAGGAGGGCACTTTTCCTGGCGGTACTTCCACTTTAATTACATTGTGCCAAGCTTAGCGTCATCTTTCAAAAGAAGTCTATGTAACAACAAATTTATCAGTTACATACATTGACATTGTCACAGACCTGAACAAACATTGTATACTAATAAAATCACAACGTACAATGTTAGCAACTGATAAGCAGAAGTACAAATACAAATGTGATATTAGACAAAGTTGGAATGGGAAATTGCAAGGACAAATATGACTATGATTACCTTATACTGTAGCTTCAAAAGAATACTTGCCCCTTTGAGACACTACTCTGTTTTATTTCCACCTGAAAAGCTCATTGATGGAGACTAAGCAAAGTACTGCAAGAGCTTACGTGACAGTTTTCATTTGTGCCTGGTTCTGGGTGGAAAACTACCTGATTACCACGAACACTGGCACCAATTTCCTGCATAAACTGTTTTAGCAGTGTCATTTATAAGGAAGAGATGACATTCAGTTTTCTGCAGGGTGATTTTTAACCAGCCTTTATCCATCAGAGAAAGATAATAGTTCACCCACCTTAAATAAACAGAAATGGCCACTAGTTCTCCCTAAAAAAAAGCTATTTAATTTTTTTCCAAGGACATACAAAAGGAAACTTAGATTTTTCAAAAAATATGTGTATACCTCATTTCATCAAAAGTATCAACATGATTTGACTATAATTTGTATGACTGAAGAAAGCATGGCTAAGAACAACTAGCTTTAAAGAAAAAATCTAGAAAAAAGAAAACTAGGTCAAGCAAAAATATATCATGTTTCTTTTGTTATATGGAAGCCTTAAGAATTTTTGTCCAAGAAACTTGTTACAAACAATCTGGTGTATACTATTCATTATCTGTAGCTCTTTCAGAGTGACCCCACCACATGAATATTATTTTGAGACAAAAATCACATAATTGTTCTGCTTGATTTTATTTCCAAGTACAGGATCTACATGGACGATTTATTCCGAGACAACTCTACTGAGTTGTATTATTGTTCAAGCCAGTCAATTTTACTTGCTTATTTGCTCTATTTGCCAAGTTTATTTGCTATAATGCAGATAAATTCTCCAGTACTTAAAATCTTTATCAATAAAACATTTAAAACTTAGAGTCGTTGTACCCACTCAAGTTAACAGCTTCCCACCAAGTTTCCAACCTTTCCACCACTGGCTTGCACAGCAATGGCAACCGTCTTTTGCCATGCTCTTTTATCACCACCTGATCCATCTTGCCAAGCCCAAGCCTGGCTGAGCCCACCCCAAAGCCTACTTTTGTTTCTACTCCTGTGTAGTGCGAGCACAAGTGTGTAAGTGGCTGTGTTTTCTGCTAGTGAAAAAACAACTAAAATTAACTATTTTCCTACTGCAATTCTGCCATCTCCACTGCTGGACAACTACCTGCAGTCACAGTAGCTTTTCAAATCACCTCTCAATTCTGCATCACTCCCTCCTTCTTAAACAGTAGCTCGCCCATTTCCTTCCGTCCTGTGATGGACATCAGGAGGGAATGTCAGGGAAACATATCGTACATACGCATTCTGTTCTTATTTTTCCATAGGCATCTTCTGATAGCCTTTTTTAGATACAGGGTATTATGCTAGCTAAATCACTGGTCCAATCTAGTATGGCTGTTGTTGTATGGAAGACTATCTGCTCTCCAAGGTCCTTTTACTTCCAACTGACACACTTTCATCTTTCTCATATCTCATTCTCCTTTGTCTTCACATTAAAAGCAAAGCCTTTCCACATTACAAACTTAAGCTTCCCCATTTTACCAAAAAACAGAAAAGCTCTTTGATCTCGTACCTTCCTAACCTTATCAGCATATTCAACACACTCAGATGGGAAAGGAGATGAAGAATTACTTGTTGCCAGTTCAGAACTGAACCCATTCCTGTTCAGCATCTCCCACGCACAGTCCACTGAATATCTTCCCAAGGTTTCCGTTGACCTCTTCACAATGGCACCCACAACTGATACTGCATCTCATTCTCTAAGCTGCCTTCAACACTGCAGACTGTTTCTCTCTCTCTCTTGCTATGTACCTGTCTCACTCTTTGCACCCTCCTCTCTCCCAACTATGCCTGAAGAGATGGAGAAGCCTTACCACTCTCATCCTACCTGACTCTACACTCCTTCTCAGATAATTTCAGCAACATCCTCAAACATCTCCATCTTGCCAACTTTCAGATCCCTTGGTTACAGATCTGTCCAAACTAAGAATTCAGCCTCTCTCTAACAAACATTTTCTGTGTACCTCGCTGTACATGCAAATGCAGAAGAAACTGAGTCTCTGTCTCAACTGTCCCTATACACAGCACCTACTACTATCACTCTGCTTGTCATTCATCATGTTAATCCAGCATCACGGACAGACAATATCCACAACAACTAGTGCTTGCCTTTTGTAAAAGACATGCCTCTGCCCTTCAGAGCCATGTAAAAAGCACTGCTCTAACCATCACTTTCTTAGCCCATCTGCTCTGATGAGTTTCTTTGCTCCCTGCCAATACCTCTCATTCTGTCTTTAATTAAACACAGGGTACTTGTCCTCAGAGTTATGAAGTGCTAGCCAATACTGCTCTCCTGCTTAGGTTATAAGCTACCTGGAAGGAGACTCATATTTTACTGTCTTGTCTCATCATATCTAGACCCATGGGGACCTAGGTGGTAACTTGGTTTGGCAGGCACCATGCTAACAGAAATTAGTAATTCATAACACTGACTTACATTGCATGGAAGGATACACTTCATTTTCAGGAACAAATTTCAGTACTGAACCTAATAAGACACTTCTGGAACTTTTATCAGATGTGAAAGATTTTCTTTTTCACTTTTCCATATACCCCCCTGCTAACCCACCCTTTTCTCATTTTTGCCGAAGAATAAGAAAGGCATGGTGCACCCTGAACTTGCTAACTTGCTACCCTGCACTCACACTCCTGCTTAGTACCACCATAAGTGCATGAAACTTGCCTTGCCACCCGAAACATTTCCTATCAAAATGAAGTATTGCTTGTTTCAGTACATAATTAGCCTTTAGTACTCTACCAAATTAACTCTGCTAACACACAAGACCTGCACACTGACATGGTTTTATTTTTTCCCCCGCAAGTCCTATTAGGGAAAATGCAGTGAGATCTGTCAAACAAAAAGGAAATTAAGAAAAAAGTAAAGGTCTAGAAAGCTATAAAGGTTAGAAGAAGGGGGAACAAGATCTTCTCAAAAAAACCCCTGCCCTTCTCTGTCACATACATACAACATTTACCTAAAAAGTTTTTGTGTTGCTATTAATTTAGGGACTGATATACCTCAATGCACTAATATCCCCATATATATCAGGACAACTTTTTCCTCTGTAATACACAGCTCTATCAATACACCCACTGTAGGAAAACCAGTCCACATGCATCTGACAGATATGACTGCATTCATGCAGGCACAAAAAAAAAATCAAGTTCTAATTAAAAACTACTCTCCCTTAGAGAAGTATGCGAGCTCCAACTTTCAGTTTCACACTGTTTTCACCCCAATGCTGATCAGCATTACTAAAAATTGAGAGGGATCTGGACCTAGTAATGAGCATCAATCTAGTCATTTTTACACACACAAAAACATGTGTTTGAAAACACAGTCCATCTGATAATATATCCGTGCATTAGCAGTTCCTTTTTTCCCCTTTAGGAACTTGAAACAACTACAATCACAGCAGTTTTCATTACTTTGGCCATGTGCACTCCCCTCTTCCACGCCCTGCAAGAAAGCATTTGCCAGCAACATCACCTAAGCTAAACGAAACTAACAGTCAACAAGAAAAGAAAGAGGAAGGAAAGAATATGTGGGTATATTTTGTGTTGCGGGGTTTGTCCAAGAGCATATTTGAAACAATCAACGAAAAAGAAATGCTCATTCCCAGTTTTATATAACAGATCTCCTTTCAATCATACACATGAAGCACTTTCAAAAATTAGCTAATGCCAAAACAAAGACTGATTTAATCTCTGCTTCATTCTTTAAGCTCTTAGTGTAGACTCACAGATTCCACAGCACCAAAGCCATCTTTGAGATTTAAAAAAACTTGAGCATAACTTACAAAAAGTGTGCTCTGTGTTTAGGACTGTGTGAATATTTCTGACTCCTGAGCTTTCTCACCAGAATAAAAAAAAAAAAGTATTTGAAGGACAGGATAAAGTTAAATTCTTACAAGTGACAGGATCAGTGAAGAGGTGTTACCTATTCTTTAGCCGGAGCTCTAACCACACAGTGTGATGGAAGCAGAGCTAGGCCCTATCCATGCTATGGAGCTCCCCTAGCCTGCCACGCTTCCTCTAGTGCTTTCATATCACTGTTTCTGCTGTGGCTTTTGGGATAATTATTTCAGCAGCCCAGTTTACAGCAGCTGTACTTGAAAACTAAGGAGGCAGCAAACTACAGCATGGGGAACAGACCACAGTCAGACACAGAGGGAACAGACTAACTTCTTAAAGCAGCCCTATCACCAGGCAAAGCATTTCTGCAGCTACGCTCTTTCTCCCCTAACACTATTGAACCTATTGCAGGCAATGCTATATTGGAAAAAAGTCAGCTTCCTAGACCCTGTAAGACACATTTTGTAGGCTAAAAGATAAAATTTGTGGCAAATTAATATATCCAACCAGAAAGCATTTAAAGAAGCCATCCACTGCAAAGATACAAGATGTACATCCAGTCTCTTCCAGGTGGGAAGCTGAAGAGTTAAGGTCCAGAATTCCAGACTGCAGCCCAGAAACCAGAAGCAATGTAGTAGTTAAGGAATAAGAGAGACCAGACTTCTTAATTCCCCCCCAGAAAATCTAGATGCTTTAAGATGTCACCAATGAGGTTTGCAAGTTTTTAAGTGAGGAAAAAAAGTAGTTCAATAACAGAAGAAATTAGAACTTAAATAACCATGCCACACACACCATCAAGAATTGAATAGCCTCAAGCGTTAATCCTAGAGGCTGCACTGCTAGCTGTTCAAGGAAAAGGAAAGCTTCCTTCACAGTAAATACTGAAGTTAAATCTGTGTTTTTTAAGATCTATCTTCACATCCACCCAAATTTCCTAGTCCAAGCCATGTGTGACTGGGACTGTCATTTGTAAATACATTCCCAAGCATATGCCACTCTGTTCTTTGCTGGAAAGCCTAAAAGTAGGATCCCATACTCTGCTAAACTTTCAAAAACACTAGAAAAGCTCCAAATCTTCTACATCAAAACCCACCAAATTTATTTACAATTTCTACATGCCAATTTTAACACTTACAATAGCAAAGCTGAGCAGTACAGCAAATACACTGACATCAGATATATTAGAAGTAATCAAGATCTGAAATACAGTCTCTATTTCCAACCTTAATGCTTCTATGATTCTATACTTGACTAAAGAAGTCAACAGACTTTCAATTTAACTTACTGAGAAGTACCAGGTCTAAACACACCTTAAAACCTAACCTATTGTATAAGCTCTCACTCCAGTTCACTTACAGCTCAACTACTTTCAGCAAATAAAAAAAAATAATCCTGTACTACCTTATTAACCCTCAAAAGACGAGTACTTCCGCAGCCTCTGTTCTTCTTTGATTAACTGCCAGCTGAAAACTAGACTGAAAAAAATACAGGTCTCAAGCCCACCCCCCAGCTCTTCACCCCACTCGAGCCCCCCAGCGCTTCAGCCTGCCAGGGAAGCGTCTCCCGCAGCGCGGGGAGAGGGAGGCTGCTTGCCTGCAGGCGCAGACCAGGTATCGGCCGGAGGCGAGACACGGTACGGCCACCCCGAGCCGCGAGAGACCGAGGGCAGGAGGGGACACCCGGCAGAAGCGGGGGGAGGACGGAGCGCTCTCAGCAGCCAGCTCAGAGCCCAGACCGGGGTCCCACCGAGCCCAGCGCGCTGACAGATCCGTCCCTATTCCGCCTCTGGCCGCTCGCAGACGCGGATCCGGAA
>NW_010561284.1:58698-69697 GCF_000687285.1 Phaethon lepturus | reverse complement strand
ACGTCCACAGACTTTCCCTCATCCGCTAGGCAGGTGACCTGGTAATAGAATGAGATCAGGTTGGTCCTGCAGGACCTGCCCTTCATGAACCCATGCTGGCTGGGCCTGATCCCTTGGTTGTCCTGCACATGCCCTGTGAGCGCCTTTAAGATGAACCACTCCATGTGGAACATCTTCCCTGGTACTGAGGTCAGGCTGACAGGCCTGTAGTTCCCAGAGTCCTCCTTCTGGCCCTTCTTGTAGATGGGCGTCACATTGGCAAGCCTCCAGTCATCTAGAATCTCCCCTGTTAACCCCTGGCAAGCTCCTCCGCCAGCTCTCTCAGTACTCTCGGGTGGATCCCATCTGGCCCCATAGACCTGTGGGTGTCCAGGTGGCTTAGCAGGTCCTTGACTGCTTCCTCCTGGATTATGGAGGGGTTATTGTGCTCTCCATCCCCATCTTCCAGCTCAGGGGGCTGAATACCCTGCGGATACCTGGACTGGCTATTAAAGACTGAGGCAAAGAAGGCATTAAGTACCTCAGCCTTGTCCTCATCCTTGGAGACAATGTTCCCCGCCATGTCCAGTAGGGGATGGAGATTCTCCTTGCCTCTCTTTTTGTTGTTAATATGTTTGTAGAAGTCTTCTTGTAGGTGAATGAAATTGAATGCCACTTTGTACCTTACTCTAAATGACTCTGTACAGAGTAAGTTCATGTTAATTCCACAGTGTAAAACCTTTCAATACCTATTCAGTTTTCCTGAGAGAATTCCAGAAATCTGTAAAAGGCCTTGAGTCAGTTTTCATCAGTTTCATTCCCAAACTGCACAGCCACTGGAGAAGAATAAACCCCAAATATTTTTGCAAACAAACTCTTCAAAGCTTTGAACTTAAATTAGAAGCTTCTTATCAGTAAAATCAGAAAACTGATTAATCCAGCCTGATATTTTATTTGTTCTACTAATATATCAGTTACCAATTCATAGTATCATACAGTTTGAGTTTTTTTTAATATACATTAATCCAAATAACCTATTTAGTTTTCATAGAGAATCTTTCCTTAATCAAATGATTTGATGTTTTTTTCAAAAAAATGAAAAAAAAATCTTTTTTTTTTTCACAGGGAGACTTATCTGCACATCTTCCTTTACAAAAGAAGTATAGCTATATTTGTTTTGAAAATCTAAGACCCCAGTACTAGGAAATTGCTTTATTTACCTTTTTAAAAACAAGTTATCTTTAAAACATTGGACCATTTTTTCTGTTTTCTACAGCATTAATCTGACAGGGAATTTTTGTGACTGAGATCAAGAGGAATTGTCTCTGAAAGGGTATTTTTCCTCTCTATTTGCTGTTATCCCTACTAGTATGTTCGTGTTAAACTGACAGTTTCCAACGTTATAGAATAGCACATGTGCAGTATTCTTGGATAGTGCTTTGGATTTGCAGGACATTTTACACTGGCAGATAGTAAGAAGGGATGGCAAGTCAGCGTCACAGTAATTCAATTCTCTAAGATTTATTGCAATAATCCTTAACATCTAGAGCTGATGAGGACCCTGAGCTCTTTGATCATAGTAATATTCTTTAGAAAATGGATCTTTTTTTTAAAGTATATGTTTGGAAATTAATGCTGGCTATGACAGCCTTTACTGGGTACGCTTCAAACGGTTTCAGGCTGACTT
Organism: Phaethon lepturus; assembly: GCF_000687285.1. Lineage (NCBI taxonomy): Eukaryota > Metazoa > Chordata > Aves > Phaethontiformes > Phaethontidae > Phaethon > Phaethon lepturus. The sequence goes on along the minus strand of NW_010561284.1, from coordinate 68,031 downwards.
GCCTCCAAATGAAAAGTGGGTATGTAAAGGCCAAACACTGTAAATGACAATTCATACCAGAAAGCCACATCTAAGGCACTAAAGTACAGTTCTAGCTGTGCAACTGCACAGATTGCTGGCACAATTACAGGTATCTGTATTTTAAGGTAGTACATTATTAGTTATCCCAGCTTGGACTCCAGCTTCAGTGCTTCACAGTTGGTTTACTGCTGAGACTTGCTATGCTGTCTTTGCCTGGACTTTTTGTATCACAGATACTACTGCACCTCTTTCCTTTTTGAGAGTAGCGACGTGAATGGAGAATCACGTGGATGAGTAAATCAAATCTGTAGGAGATACAGGACATACACAGGCAAGCCCTTTATGTTGTACTTGTCAATGGTCTATTCTATAGTTTGTAAAAGACACTATGCTCCTCGTGGTAAAGTGTACTTTCTATTAAGCTTTCATTGGGAACTGAGAGCTGTGAGAGAGCCCAAAATTGCCAGAGCTTTGAGGTAGTGCTGCCTGAACCTTTCCCTTATGAAGAGCTTTCCAAAGAGGATCCAAATGTCTTTGAAGTTCAAAAAGCCAGGTTCTCTTAGGCTATGAATTGGAATAATTAATAAAAGCTATAGAAAACTCCAAGTGGCCAGATGAAGCAGAATGGAAATACAGCAAAGTTTATAAATCAGTGACCTCCTTCTCCCTGTGACCTTGCAGGATGATCTTTGCTTTTAGTCATCTCCTCGCTGCTGTGTTCCTACAAACTCTGACAGCGCTCATTGGTCCTTGGCCGTATCTCCTGTAGGTCTGCTCGTAGCCTTCTGCTGCTCTTAGCCATCATTCAAGCTCTCTTTGAGCTGCAGGAACCGGGTGTGCTCGCTCGCTCTCTCTTTGCCTGTTCCCGTCTCTGCCCCGCAGTAGCAGAGGCTGCTGCATTTCCCAGAGAAACATGCAGCTTCTGCCACCTCCTCGGGGATGCCACCAGACTGTCACTCCTTTTAAAGGAATGACAACAGACTAATTTAACAGGTTGATCAAAGGGAAAGAAGCAGGTGTGCACATCAAACACTACACACATACGTTGTCAGTGACGATGAAGATTTCCCTCGTGTGATCATACAATATAGCAAGTGTGTTAGTTGGATATATGCATTAATATTGTATGAAGCTTGCCATGTATGATTATATGTTTCCAAGAGTGTTGTTAGTCCACAAATGTGTATTTTTGTATATTGATGTCCCATAATATATACTGCTAGGAGATACTGTGAATCACTTAAAATGTGTAAAAATGTTTTAAAGTATAGCAGAGATTCAGAAGATGCACAATATCCTAACAGATAAAACATTAGTCCTTTAAAATGATGGTGCATCCTGGAAAAGCATTCTTGACTTGGGGATTTCACTTAATTTCTTACCAATTAATATAAATACTGACTTGGGCATTGAGAAATGAAGAAGCCTGTTAAACAAACCCTTGGGGAAGACACCTTTTCTCCCCCACCTCAGGCCCAGTTCCAGCCTCCACGCCCCTTGCTACCGCTGCACAACAAGGCCTTTTGGGCACGCAGGAGGGTGGGCTCGGGCCCTCGTTGTTTCTTTCTGCTGCTCCTTCCTTCTTACTCATCTCCTCTGCCCTGGTGAGGGCCCTCCCTGGGGACCCTTCCTCACAGTATCTGAGCAGAGGCGCCATGTTCCCTTCCGACTGGTTGACACTTTAGGTGGAATGGGGCAGACTGTAGAGCTGGCTGGGACCAGCTAGGACTGGTCAAGACTGGCTGGGACTGCTATAACCACCTGGAACTGGCTAGAACTGTCTTGGACTGGCTGGGACTGGCTAGGGCTGGCCGAGACCAGCGGTGACTGGCTGAGACTGGCTAGGACCAGCTGGAACCAGCGCAGGGCAGTGCACAGCCATCTCTCACACAGGGCACTGAACCCTGCTGCTTGTGCCCAGTGCGTGCTGTAAAGTCATGGTTTCTTGTATATTAATTGCTGCCGGGACCATTTAGTGGTAGCCTTCAGCTGTTAAACTGTCAGTTCTCAAAGTGGCCTGCGTGGAAGAGAGGAGCAGTGGATGGAGTTGAAACTGAAACCCAAGTTGTAGAAAACTTGTTCAGACTGACTTCTTTCAAAGGTATTTTCTTTTTTTATACTGAAAATTTGTTTTGTCTTGCTTGAATAAGAACGCTTCTGTTATTAAAAAAATACTGAAGGTAGCATGACCTGTGAAATATTCTCAGAAATATTTCTGAGTCCTGGAAAAGCCATCAGGTGGTGAGCCACTGCTTACTGCACAGGAAATTCATGTTTCCTTGGTTTTCACTGGAACTAATATATGAAATTACTGTTATGGTAATGGCTCATTCAGGCTGCACAAAGATACATAAGCACACAAGACAAATGTCTGGCATCAGTGACTATTCATTTAAATGTTGTTGTCCTTCCAGGCTGCCCTTGGGGTATATATCCCTTTTAAAAATGAGCATGTCTAATAAAGTCAGAGTGGGTATAAAATGACTAGAAATGTTTTTTCAAACAGGTACAGGTGTCATTAGTGCTCTCTTCCATAGGCATAGTTTGAGGGATGTCTCTGCTGTTGGCCTTCCAGGACAGCTGCCTGCTGCCCCTTGCCCCTGTGCACTCTCCCGAGTAATACTGCTGTCTTTGTTTCTCCTATCTGAATATCTGAATTGCACATCCATGTATTAAAATCAATAAACTAAAATATGTTGCAGAAGCATAACAGGATGTTTTGTCTCAGTATAGTAATCGAGTCATATATCCAACCAGTTGGCCAGGTTTTCCATTTGTGTGACTCAGCAGAACTCTACTGAAATTTATGAACTAAATGAATAATAATAGCTCAGAATTGCCTCAATTGTTTAATCAATACAAGTGATTTTTAAATCCTCACTACTATATTTTACTTTGTCAGTTAAAAAAAAAAAAGGTGTAGGCTTGCTTTATTTGAGGCACAGCCTTACATTCCTGTTTCAGTGTAAGGACCAGTTGTCCTAGTGCTTTATAACCAACTGCTGTTTTTTTCTAGGCCTTATATATTGGTTTATGTTAACCTATTCTGCGACAGGTTTCTTCTAGCATGGTAATTTCTCTTAGGAATCCTTATTTACTGAACCAGACTTGAATTCTCAGGTGCGTATGAGTTGTCCCATTAAATCCAATTGAACCACTTAAGGCAGGTCCTAATGCTCATAGTTCATTGGTATGCATGAGCTCACTGATGGCAATGGCAGTGCAGTTCCGCTGGGTGATGAGAGCCTCCTGTTCATATGGAATTCAACAGAAGTGTGAAAGGACTCACCACATTCTGAGTGAGTCTACAAACATTATCCATGTGCACAATTTCCAGTTTCTTGCCCAGCCTTACACGGGGTAAGTAATTTAAGCCATTTCCTGGTTGTACTTTCTACAGCAATTCAGGCACTAAGAGTTACACTCACTACAAGAAGGACGTTGAGGTGCTGGAGCGTGTCCAGAGAAGGGCAACAAAGCTGGTGAGGGGTCTGGAGCACAAGTCTTATGAGGAGCGGCTGAGGGAACTGGGGTTGTTTAGTCTGGAGAAGAGGAGGCTGAGGGGAGACCTTATCGCTCTCTACAACTACCTGAAAGAGGGTTGTGGTGATGCGTGTGTTGGTCTCTTCTCCCAACTAACTAGTTATAGGATGAGAGTAAATGGCCTCAAGTTGCGCCAGGGGAGGTTTAGGTTGGATATTAGGAAAAATTCTTTACCGAGAGGGTGGTCAAGCATTGGAACAGGCTGCTCAGGGAGGTGGTGGAGTCGCCATCTCTGGAAGTGTTCAAAAAATGTGTGGATGTGGCACTTCAGGACATGGTTTAGTGGACACAGTGGTGCTGGATTAATGGTTGGACTTGATGATCTTGAAGGTCTTTCCAACCTTAGTGATTCTGTGATTCTGTGGTTCTGTGAGTTGTCTCTCTGAGTGTTCTTCGCCATTTGGTAATATTTACCATGGCAACGTTTCTGGCTATTGCAAATTTTGTCACATTGTGGCATGATATTTATACTATGCAAAACATTGTAAACATGTTAGCATTATAAGATGATAAAAATTATTTTTATGTTGCCTGTAATTGTCAGTACTAGTAGGTTGGCTGTTCCCACTTCAAACCTTGTGTTCAGTAATAGTGCAGCTTTTAGTAGTTTCTTCAATATTTTGAAGAAATATGCTTAATCTTTTTGTACAGTAAGTGCATTTCACTTCTGCAAGGAACCGGTCTCAATATCAGATCTACAAGTCTGAAAGACTTAACTGTGTTTAGTAATACCTGGACAAAGACTTCATAAAAGTATACATGAATTTAAGTTAGAAATAATAAACAAACAAAGGAAAAACAACAAAACTTTCCAATGTGTGCTCCTAACTTGAGTGGTTACTTCTGCAGTGCTCATTTCTGTGCTCGTCAACCACTCTATGCCTTGGCTACCACCATCTGTTGTGTAGTAGCAGAAATTGTGCTGGGAGTCTCTCTGCATGGGGCTTGACTTTTCCCAGTCTTTTGTGGAATAATGAATACACATTTCTAAAGTACTGTAAAATGTATATGATGCATTGCTCATTTATTTCAAACAGCAACAAAATAGTATTTTTAAACTGTGAAGATAGGATTCAAATGGATTAATTCTGAAAATGTGAGTATTCCCTGCAAGAGAAAAAGCTGTATGTTAAATGACTTAATAATTGGATAATAGGAAGCAGAGGTGGGAGACCATTTAAAAGAGGTGAAGTTGAATAAAAAAGTGGTTAGTATGACTGGATACACTGGCAGAGGAGAAGCACAGAACAAAATCCAGCTTGAATAATAAAATATTTGCCAAATAACTGGTTGTGGTTGCTGACAGTGCTTGCTTTGGGCATGTTGCACTCTTACGAGATGTTACTCTTGAGAAGGGTTTAACACGTGTTTCAAAACATTCAGATGTGCAGCTCGTTACGCTCTCCATGTGTGAAGAGTATAGGAGCTGTCACTGAGATCAAGGTTTAGCTTGTTAGTTCCATTCTTAAACAATATAAAATAATCTGGTTTAAGTTATATTCATCCTTACTTTAAAGCTTTTATGCTGCCAGGGTGGTACAGTGTACCCCAGTGGATCTGGGAATTCAGGAATGAATTTATCCACTATGGACTAAGCCATTCTGAGATAGAAAATGAACCTGGAAACACAGAAACTAAAAGAAAAGTTTTGTTATCTAACTGTCAACAACAAAAAAATATTTTCTTCACTTTCTAGGCTGCTGTATGTTACTCATCCATTGTGTAGACGTGCACTAGGAGTCCACACAGTATCTGCTTTCATCAAAAATACAAATCAGGTTTTAGAGTAAAGTTTTTCCCAGGAAAGATGGCATGCTTGTTACCACTTCTTTTTGTTCTTTGAAGAATGAATTTATGTGACTTAAAAGGAAAAAAATTAGTGTAAACTCAATATTGTGAAGCAGAGAAAACAGACATTAAGAGAGGACACATTTGAAAGAAGTGTCCTCAGGAGAAAACATACTAATAGATGTTCCAATAAGAGAAGAAAGTTGGCCAACTATGAGAGAGATCATAAATAACATAGTATTTCTTTTTTGTCTTCCACACAACCTTCTGCTATATTACTTCAATATCTGTCGTGCAAATCCAAAACATATTTTCTCTCTTCATTGTTCATGATCAGCTAAGAGAAGTTCATGTTATAAGAGAACATAAATATCACAAGATCATCAAGGCTAAAGGTAAAGACAAGTGTTTTATGACTTCATCTAACCCCGTTGGGGTGAGATTTTGTTCTTGCAAATAGCTGATACAACAGAGACTCGTAATTGTACTCTTCATTTAACTATCATTTCCCTGTGGTCTTTAAAGCTTGTATTTCATGTTATAAGCATGAAAAAGGCAATGAATTAATCGTGAAAAATGCTTTAAACTATAGATTGTGAAGTACCTGCCAGGAACATGTGGGCATCTGTTAAAACCTCAGTTCTAATTAACAAGAGGAAAAAAGTTGTTTCCAGATGCTTAGGGAGCAGTGTCTTTTTCATAATGGGTTGTTTCAATGGAAGAACAGTGGGAGCATATTCTGAATATATTTAGTTGCAATCTCACCTGGTAAAGTATTTAACTATTAATATGGTAGTTAAAATTTTGCCTTTAATGTTTTGAGATAAAAATCTAGTACTTCACTCTGAAGCAAACATCTTAAAATGCTTAAGCTGTAGTTGGTCTTTCTCTGACAATTGTCCTGTAAGTACTTACAAAGAAATCAGAAACAAGATGTTTTAAAAAGATGCTTTAAAGTTAGATTTAAATGTCTTATAAAATAATATGCATTTACCAGTATGAGTATCTTCAACTATTTGCAAATTTTCATTTCTGTTGTGAACTGATATCCCAAGATGTAACAAAAAACAAAGTTACACCATTCTGACAGATCTCCTTAATATGACCTTGTGGCATAGGGGCACACTGATCTCAGGGGGGACTCAAGATCTAACCTTCAATTTTCAGCTAAACGCTATTTTCAAAGATAACCTCAAGTTGCCCAAATTTGTATTTCTAAAGCCCTCAAATAAGGCTGTAAAATTTGCCACAACATCATTCTGAAAAGATGGTATTCTAGATCCTAAATGTCTGTGCTATGCTTTGTTGAAATTAGTCAGCTAAAATTAAAAGCATTATATTAAAATTCCTTGATTTGAACTGAGTTCTGTGTAGGGGGAAGTGATCAGGTCTGAGCACGTAAAGGTTGTTCCTTGTTCATTGAAGCATTCTTATTATTCTGATCACTTATGACATCATATAGCTCACTTATTCCATAATATAGCTGTATGAACAAATTCATACCTTGAAATCAGACCAACGTTTATATTTTTAGGAGGCATGCACACGTATAAGTGTGTGGAACTTAACTGAATATTCCTAAGAGTGCATCTGAAGAATAATCCAGTTTCTGTTTGCTCAATCTAAATACACACGTGTAAGTAAAACCACAGTATTTTGACACAGTTCCTTTTCAGAAGAGGACGGAGTTGTTGGTTTGTTTTTGGTTTTGTTTTTGTTTTTTGCAAAAGGATCCTCATAGATCTTTTACTTCAAATACAAAACACTCCAAGTGTTTGTGATGAGTAAGAAGAAAATCATCTTGTGCAACATCCTTTATTGACTGGTTGTAACAAAGAACTGAGTAGTTTTTTCGGTCTCTGTTATCTGCAGTATGACTCTTAAAAGTAAACTCTAGCAAAGAAAGCATAAAATATCTATATAGTAGAAACTAAATTGTAATTTTCAATAGAAAACATAATGCTTTTAGACATTTTGGAAATTCCGAGGCACTCTCCAAAGGAATATGTTTCTCCCAGTCTGCCAGCTGGCCTTATTTAGTGTTTTACATGTAATGTTAAGCTCGGTCTACATAGATCAGAGCAGAAAGTGTCACATTTACTCTGCCCACACCATGAGCCAGCCAGATGTGTGAGGTAGTTATGGTCACATTTTAGTGAGTGTGTCTAACCTGGTAATCCACACCACATGGAAGAAAGTATTTATTGGGTTATAGCATTGTTTCATACTCTCGTAGACATGTCTACACATCTCTGTTACTCCAGGAAATTGTGACTGACTGTACTGGATTGCAGAGGTTTATATAGATTCATGCTGGAAAAAGAAGTGCCAATACCATGAACTTCAGAAATACTACTGAAATTCACAGACAGAAAAGAACCAAAAGAAAACATATGCAGTATTGATGGAGGGCCTCATACTTTGTCTTGAATCTTTCTTTTTCCAAGATTTCCTCATTGTAGCTTCAGATATCAAAATAGACAGAAACTAGCTAATATAAAACCAGAGCGCACTGCAATTCTAGAGTGAAGTATGAGAAATTTTGTGCCAATATCATGTGACATATATGTTCAGTATTTTTGATATGAACATGTTAACAGAGCAGAAATGATACAGAGATGATAAAGATGTAAATGGGGGTCAAACCCTCTATGCCAAATTGCATACTTCCTATGTAGTGAGGAAAGTCAGTTCAGAGCTTACTGGCTTATTTCAACTCCAGATGTAGACTAGGTGGGATAATGGAAACAGAAACACCTGTGGAGGTACAAGGGGAGTGAGAAAAATGAGCTGATCTGATCCAATGAGCAACATCTCATAATATACTCAAATCCGTCATAAGATAACTATGCAAAGTACCAGAGTAACAGGAATATGCATGACAGAAAGCCTGCCTCTTCTTGGATTAGCAAGCTAAATGAGTCCCAAGCATAGCTGAGTTAGATCAGGTGGGAGGCCGCACAGCGAACTGCCAAATGCTTTTGAAACAACCTGCTCATGCAACTGCATGGGCTCCTGACTCGCAGTGTGTGGAGGCACCTGTAGCAGAAAGGCAGTGCAAATCCTGCCCTTGCTCAGAGATAAGTGTGACACCAATTTCATCCACTGCAGGTATCAGATGGTGAGCCATCTTCCCACACCTATTAACACATGCCAAGTCATCTCTGTCCTGACCAGTTACCTGGTAAATACTTTTTATGCAGTGAACCATTACAGCTCTTACATTCCTGCACCTGAGTGATATGAGTTGCAGCTCTGATGAGTTGCACTCTACCAGTCATTGGCAGGAACTGTTAATGAGGATGGCTTAATGACATCTCCCTTTGATACAGTCACACTGTGCTCTGTGCCATAGTAACTAGCTGTGAATCTGTCTTCACAGTAAATTTATATTGATGATGCCATTGCCTTAAATTACGTTCTTCAGTTTTATGTGTTCTGTTTGTCCTCATCTTTTTTGTTTTGTAGCCTGGTTTTTGTGGCCTTATTTCCTAAGCAGACTGGGTTTATGTGAACACTCTCTCTAACAATTGCCTCCCTAATCATTATGGACACATGGCTAAAGTTGACAGAGGAATACCTTACTCACCATGGCAGGAGAAAGTGGAAACGGTGCAAGATGAGCCAAGGCCATTTGCATGAGATTCAACAAGGCTAAGTACCAGGTCCTGCATTTGGGTCACAACAACCCCATGCAACACTACAGGCTTGGGGAAAAGTGTCTGGAAAGCTGCCTGATGGAAAAGCACCTGGGGATGTTGGTTGACAGCTCAGCTGAACATGAGCCGGCAGTGTGCCCAGATGGCCAAGGCGGCCAACAGCGTCCTGGCCTGTATCAGCTCTAGTGTGGCCAGCAGGAGTAGGGAAGTGATTGTGCCCCTGTACTCGGCACTGGTGAGGCCACACCTCGAATCCTGTGCTCAGTGTTGGCCCCCTCACTACAAGAAGGGCGTTGAGTTGCTGGAGTGTGTCCAGAGAAGG
>NW_010561284.1:40145-58306 GCF_000687285.1 Phaethon lepturus | reverse complement strand
GGCGGCTGAGGGAACTGGGGTTGTTTACTCTGAAGAAGAGGAGGCTGAGGGGAGACCTTATTGCTCTCTACAACTACCTGAATGGGGGTTGTGGTGAGGTGGGTGCTGGTCTGTTCTCCCAACTAACTAGCGATAGGCAAGAGGAAATGGCCTCAAGTTGCACCAGGAGAGGTTTAGATTAGATATTAGGAAAAATGTCTTCACCAAAAGAGATCTCGAGCACTGGAACAGGCTGCCAAGGGAAGTGGTTGAGTCACTGGAGATATTTAAATGACTTGTAGATAGGGTGCTAAGGGACATTTGGGACTGACTTTTTAGCAGGGCCTGTTACAAAAGGACAAGGGGTAATGGTTTTAAATTAATAAGGAAGCAATTTTTTACAATGAGGATGGTGAAACCCTGGCACAGGTTGCCCAGGGAGATGGTAGATACCCCATCCCTGGAAACATTCCAGGTCAGGTTGGACGGCTCTCTGAGCAACCTGCTCTAGTTGAAGAAGTCCCTGCTCATTGCAGGTGACTTTTAAAGGTCCCTTCCAACCCAAACTATTCTATGATTCTATGGTTTAGCGGTGGACTTCGCAATGTTAGATTTACAGTAGGACTCAATGGTCTTCAGGGTCCTTTCCAACCTAAATGATTCTATGATTCTATGATTTTAAGATGGGAGGCAAGGGTAGCTCAGTTAGAATCATTTCTACATGGCAGCACTGAACTCAATAACCCCCATGTGTGTACTGGCAAATACAGTGCACGGAGTATCTTGACCTGATGTTAAGGTTAAAAAAGTTGATGGAAAGTCTTGAGAGTATTGTTAAAAGCTCTGTTAGGGAAGAACGTGCAGACCACAGGAATGAAATGGAGAGACTGCTGTGTGAAATGTGTAACTTGAGCAGTGTACAAGGTGCTGCAAAGGGTGCTGTGAGACGGAGGTGTAACTGGGGAGGCATAGTTACATCTTAAAAGAGTACATGGTGTGCATCTTAAAAGAGATGAGAGAGATTAGGATCACAGTGGTGAAAGGTAGGCTGTGGGGAAGGTGGCATGTTGAACCTTAGAACGAGAGAGAAATTGCAAGCCTAGGTAATTGTTTAGGCTACAGATTTAAAAACAAACAAGCAAGCAAACAAACAAACAAGCAACACAGATATAATTTCTGATCTTGTAATAAGCTCTTTCTTCAGGTAGCTACAACTGAAAGCCAATAAAAAATGCAAGAGGAGAGTACATAAATTACACAAAATGTTTAAGTTTTGTGGTCAAAAGTATGGAACGATAAAATCAATAACACCTTGTTTTGTATCCTTCAGTCTTCACTTGTCGGTATGACACAGAGCTATTACTGTTAAATATATGCAAAATTTTAATGAGGTTAGTATCATGATTGTCCTGGTTTTGACTGGGGTAGAGTTAATTTTCTTCCTAGTAGCTGGTATTGTGCTGTGGTTTGGATATAGGATGAGAATAATGTTGATAAACACACTGGTGGTGATAAGTAGTGCTTACACTAGTCAAGGACTTTTCAGCTTCTCATGCCCTGCCAGCAAGAAGCTGGGAGTGGGCACAGCCAGGACAGCTGACCCAAACTGGCCAAAGAGATATTCTATACCATATGACATCATGCTCAATATATAAACTGGGGGGAGTTGGCCAGGGACACCATGGCTCAGGAACTGATTGGGCATCGGACAGTGCGTGGTGAGAAGTTGTATTGTGCATCACTTATTTTGTATATTGTGTTATTAACATCATCATCATCATTATTTTCTCTTCCCCTGCTGTCCTATGTCATGGTTTAACCCCAGATCGCAACTAAGCCCCACGCAGCTGCTTGCTCACTCCCCCGCACTGGGACGGGGGAGAGAATCAGGAGGGTAAAAGTGAGAAAACCCATGGATCTAGATAAAGACAGTTTAATAGGTAAAGCAAAAGCCGCCCACGCAAGCAAAGCAAAACAAGGAATCCATTCCCCACTCCCCATGGGCAGGCAGGGGTTCAGCCATCTCCAGGGAAGCAGGGCTCCATCACGTGTAATGGTTTCTTGGGAAGACAGATGCCATAACTCCAAATGTCCCTCCATGCCCTCCTTCTTCTTCGTCCCAGCTTTATATACTGAGCATGATGTCATACGGTATGGAATATCCCTTTGGCACGTCCGGGTCAGCTCTCCTGGCTGTGTCCCCTCCCAGATTCCCGTGCACTCCCAGCCTTCTGGCTGGCAGGCCAGCATGAGAAGCTCGAGTGTCCTTGACTGCTTAGCAACAACTCAAAATATCAGTATGTTATCAACATTTTCTCATCCCAAATTCAAAACGTAGTTTTACACTAGCTTCTGTGAAGAAAACTAATCACAGAAGAAACCAGGACCTCCTATTAAACTCTTTATCTCAACCCACGAGTTTTACCTTTTTTTCCCTATTCTTCTCCCCATCCCACTGAGGGGCGGGGAGGAGTGAGCAAGTGTCTGCATGCTTAGTTACCGTCTGGCGTTAAACCATGACAGTGTTCTAAGTCAATTGTTAAATAAATAGGATGAGGATTACTATTTCTTCCAGGAAATTTTATTTTTCATTTGGAATCAGAGATATATTATTGCACTTGTCATGTACATGTCCATTTTTAACACATAGCCATACATGTTGTTCCAATTACTATTTTGATGGTGTCAATTAAACCTGAAAACTGTTTTTAGCTTGTCATACAGGTTATGCTTGGTTTTCACAAAATTCCCTTTACTCTTCCCTGTATTCATTTTTGAAACTCAAACAACTTCATGATTTGCATTGCGATGGTAGGGTGCATGGCAGCCTGTGTGGTTTCCTAATCCTCACTGTCATCAGTATGAATCCTGACACAGAAATTTTCAGTCAACATTTTCAAGGTGACTTTTCCCTTTGCCATCCCTGGCAAGGAGGAGTCGTATCTCAGATAATCTCCAAAATTCCTTTTTTCTTTCCTGGACCCCCATCCCATGCCCAGCAGCTCATGTAGAAAAGGTAGGAATCGATATCTATTGAGTGTAACTGACAGGAGTGCTGAAAAATCAGAATCTGAGTTCACTTCTGTCAATTCAGCCTGCCTTGAGTGAGAGAGGTAACACTGGAAAGTAACTAAGGAAGTACGGCAATGCGATTGGATTAACAGCACAGAATAGCTGATTCAGGTGGTTCATTTCTGGTGTGGTGGTGTGCTTTTTTTCCCGGTAATACTCTGCTGGAAAAAGCAGTTCCATAGGGTTCAAAACAAGGCAGTCATTTGAGTAGAATGTATCTGCTGGCAAATCTCTTTGCTTTGCTTGGTCTCTAAAACCACTGATGGAGGCTGAGGATGATCACGCCAGCAATCTGATTCACCTAATTGTCCTTCTTCTAGGACAGTGGTCCAGGGTGGGAATTTCCTCCTCAGCCTGAAAGATCACTTTTGAGGTCACTTCTCGTGTGCCGTCAAGCCATGGAGATTCTCCTGTCCTGCTGTGTCAGCAGCGGTGATTTCCTTGGGGACAAGGAAGTACTGACTTCAGCATCTCCTCTTCTGGGTGGTAGTCTCAAGAGGCATTCTTCATTTTTCTGTACCACAGAGGCTTGAGGTGCAACAGAGAGAATCAGTTTACCCACTTCTAACACTGGTTCTTCACTGCTTTACTAATAAGAATACCACTAGTATTTCAGCTTTGACCCTTGTCTCCAGGTAGGACAGCTAGCTAGAGCTTAAAACATTGCTTCATTGTGAGATTGTGTGTGTGGAGAATAACAATGAGGTGTTATGCCTCAAGCTAATGCTGTGCGTTATTGATTGTGAGCGAGTATGGGGACATGAAATAGAAAAAAATCACACAATTTCTGCCCTTTTTTTATCTTATTTTTCATCTGAGATAAAAGCAAGGTTACAAGGATTTGTCTTGTTCGTAGTAAAGTGAAAGTTAATTAGTAAATACTTTTCAGAACTCTGTTAAAACCCTCAAATTAAAGGCTCCAAATACTGCAAGTATAAAACATTCTTATTTATTATTCATTTATTTTCAGCTGCTTCAGGACATAGGTAAAACTTATTTCTAATTTTAAAAACAATTAATTGTAATTTGTGACCCAATTTTTTAACCTGACTTTTTGGGGGGAGTGTCATTTTTTGATCAAAAAAACATCCACAAAAATTACAGTGGAAATTAATAAGCAGAGTTGTATTGATGTTCGGGGCCTCTACAGGAAAAAAAGCATAAACATTAAAAACAGTGCTGCCTTACACAGTCTACATTATAAATAAATGCAACCTCAAATTTTCTCCCTGTTTTTAAGTCATCCTCTTTATCTGGCCCCTGTGGTCTTTTCTCTGGTTGAGTTGATCAAAGCAACGTACTGAGGAGAACAGCGGTGGCAAGGCATCGTGTTTCCTTAGTCTGGAGCTCTGAAGAGCTGTAAGAGTATTTCCAACAGTTGCCTGGTCTGAGCCATGCAGTGGCCTGCTCAGTGAGGAACTGGCCAGTTGACCTTTTTCTTGGACAGTATCTCTTTGCCCCTGGCCAGGGGAAGCCCAGAGTTGAAGTCGTTGTCTGGGGTGACTGCTTTCTGTTGAGAAATACCAGTAGGGGACAAGTTCTGGACCACGTTATTATGTATTAGCAAGGTTATGGAATGAAGTTTATGGGTCTAATATTTATTTTATTAAATTTTTACAGCTCATCTTTAAACATCATTATAGAGTGTCAGTGTTTATTAGAGATCTGTGTGTGTTTCCAGAGCTCTCATTGCTGTGGTTTCTGAGTACTTGAGGTGCCGAAGTTATCAATTTGATTGTGAGGCTAAATTAAGCTGTAATGCCCTTGAGTATGTTTTTCCCAGATCAGGCAATAATCTCCATGATTGTAGGCTCTGTTGTGTATTAATTGACCATGACTTGTTATGCATCCTAAACTGAAGATGCATAACCTATTTCAAGGTCAGTTATCTCCTAGCCAAATGTCTCAAAAGGGTGAATATTGATGAACTTTGAAAGGCAGCTTTCCCTTTAAAAATGTAGCACTGCTCTTTCATGCTTTTATGTAACACATCCAAAGCTTGTCTTCCTTAGATCTTCTTAACACAGTCATTTGTAGCAAAATTTTCAGCTTTTTATAATTAATGAAGAGAGACAATAAATTATTAACTTTAGAACTATGACTAAATGCCTTTGCAAATGGTTGTTTGCTGGGAATGCACAATTTTAATTGTGCTCTGGTGAAGTTATCTGTGAAGCTGTGAAATATTAGTTGTGGTTCCTACATGGAGAAGAAGAAATTGTACAGTACAAGGAAAAACAAAATTCAGAATACTTAGGAGGATTTCAGTTAGTGGGCACGGGAAATCAAGCAAGATGTTTGCATTATATTCTAGTGTTTTAATGTTTTAATCCATGTTAAGGACCCAGAGATTGTAGATTTCCCTTTGCGAAACTCACTGACTGAATTGGAGTACTCTGTAACTAAAGGCTAGACAGCTGGACACGAGTCCATGTGTAGCGATTGTGAATCTCAGAATAAAAAAAGACAAATGAAAAAATAATGAGAAGAATAAGGAGAATATCCTTTATTGAATTTCACTGCAGTAGATGAAGCCGTTGAAGGCATTTTCAAAATGGCCCCTAAGCTGGTGATTTTATAGCAGCAAATGTCTTTTTTTTTCTATTTCAGTGAAATACGTTATAGAAATTTTATTTTTCTATCATCATAGATTTTTTAGCAGATATTATGAATATAAAGCTTATAGTATTCTAGATATGTGCATTTATTTCTGTGTTATTAAAATAACCTGCATTTCCCTAAAGCTTGCTGTCCATCTATCTCAGTGGTCTTTATTAGAGGTGACCTAATGACCTAATCATTATTATCTCAAAGCCTTCAAAATAGAAAAATCAGAATAAAATACTAGTTTAATGGAGACAAGAGGAAATTGGTAAGGACGCTGGCATAAGAACTCAGTAGTCCTGTCCTCAGCCAACTCTCTTTTTAGTACCACTGTGTCTTGGCAACAACTTGAAGCTTGTGTAACATTTTGTCACTAGTTCTCAGCACTGACTCAGTTGTTTCATAGCCATTTTAGTACCAGTATATTGATTAGCACAGGAACAGTCATTGGAATCAAACTTAATATAAAAAAATTATAATAAATCACAAATAATAACACATATTTCTTGGACAAGGCAAGAGCCAATACGCTTAATTAAATAATTATGGATAGGACATAAAATAGTATATCAAAATTATTCTTTTTCTTCATTTACAGAAAGTTACTTTTAAATCATAGGTCATTCAAAGTTATTTCTGTTGTTGTAGCTGAACTAGAACAAATACTGCACTATACCTTATACCTTAAGGGTAGCATAGCACATCTTTCATAGAAGAAAAGGATTAATAATAAGCTGCTTCTATGCTTTTGACAGGTGTATAATATCTCACATTCTGAAAGCTTGAATTTTCGTAGTTTCATTGGTCGTTTGGTATTTGTTGTTTAAAAAATACACATTTTTAAGTCATTTTGTAGCAGCAACACAAAAATCCCCACAAGACATGGTCACGACCGGACACCTGTATTTACTAACTGCATTCAGCTACTCCAAGTCTTGCTGGTTTCTAGAATACAAACCAAAGTGAGCAGTACTAGAAAACTATGGGTCTATATAGAGATCTGCTGTCTAATTCCCGGGCAGTGCAGACCTGATGCTGTGACTGTGTTTACTTCCCTAGACACACTTTATTTTTCCAGCACGAGTTTTTTTATCCAGATGCCAAATGAGACTGCAGTTGATAGCAAGTCTCTAAGACAGAAAGTCGGCGAGGTGGTGTTCTCAACTATTTTTCTAATATTTTCTTGAAATAAAAAATTTGTAACAATATATAGGTTCACAGATTTTCCCTGAATTCTATTGAAGAAGATTTTGTAAGATGGATAAAAATTATATTCATGATTGAAAAGAATAAAAATCCCCAAATGAAGAAAGTCCTGAGAAGAACTATTTCCCTTAAATGATTCAGTAGTCTGCTCATTTTGAGGTATATTGCAACTGGGAGACAAACTGTATATTTTTAGAGAAGGAGGTAGGAGGTAAGCCTTGTTATTATATCTGGTATGTTCCTCAACCCTCAGTTCTAAAATTAAATCCCTGTGTGGAATTTAAGCTGGATGCCTGAAGCTGGCTATAAAGACCAGAATTTCTTAGTCCTTCTGGGTGGATTTAATTTCCCCTAGTTCTGGTATAATAGAGGTGTCTGTATATTGAACTGATCACCCCCGCCTTCTTTCATAATGAATGTTGAGGAATCGGTGGTTTTAGGTCTGCCTTCTTTCAGGTCTGTACATCAGATGAGATTAATTGTGCCCTTAAAGTGACCATATTTCTGTCTTCACTGTGAGGCAACTAGCTTATATGTAATTCAATGTAGTCATGTATGTTTGATTATATGAATCCCACTGTATAGTGTTTGTTGCTATGAAAAAGGACCCCATGCCAAAGTAAATTCAAAATCTAGTAGACTAGCTTAGAAAAGCCGATCAGTCCAAGGTCATTGCTGCTTGATTTAACATCTCATTCTATATACTGCCCGGCTCATGTAATGAATTATGTTTAGCTGACCATTAGTCTTGCAGAATACATTGCTCCTCTCCTTTTTCCACTTTTACATTAAACATCACATTCATAGGTAATAAAAATGTCCACAAAAATATATAGTCACAGAAAAATGTTGCATTCTTAATGGGGGCAGATATTTTGAGCCTAAATTTTCACCTCAGGATTTCAAAATGGATGTGATTTCTTTTCATAAAAAATGAATGATTCTATATCCTGATGAATTTTTTCATTCTTTACAATCCAATACATGAACTACAATGGGACTATTACTCCCGCTCTATCCTTTCCTCCAGCCCAATAACTGTGTTACATTCCTGGGAAAGGAGATGTGTGACAGCAAAATCCCTTCTTATGAAGGCGGCTTTGGAAGAAACCTATTTTCCTGCTGCTTGGATAAAGGCATCACTGAGCTGGTATAGAAAAAATGAAAACTGTTCCCTTCCTTCTTGCTCATCAACCTTGTGGTTGCCACTGATGCTGAGATCTTACTGCTGAATTGAAGGATTTTATTTTCTTAGATGGACTCTGTGCATGTCTTGCTTGGCATGTGTACTTCTGAGCCTCTGAAGGGAAGGTCGGTGAAGAGATACTGTTTCAGAAACTTAAAATGGCAGCAGTTTTAAGCGTGTGCACAATAAAGGCTCTTATGTGAATAGGTGACTCTTTCCATAATAGTTTTACAACACTGCTAATATAACAGCGACCAATGTACATTGTAGTTTTTTTCACTTTTTGTCTACCAGTTGTATTTCCTCCTTTATGGTTAATCCATTTTTCTAACAGGAAATCCGATAAAGTAGGACCAGTCTTATTTTCTCATGCATGTCAAGAGAATTCTTCATACTTACAAATCCTAGACTCAAAATAGAATAAACTTCATTTTAAGTATAGTGTGTTTATTGTTAAAAGACAAACAAAACACATAAAAGTGTGTTTATTGTTAAAAGACAAACTGATCTTTTTCCCAAGTAGTTAATACTAATGCACCTTCCTTTTATTTCTCACAATAAAGAACATTAATATCTCAGTAATGTTAATCATATTTAGATGGTGAATATCGATATTCAAAACTTGCCCTGAATTCAGCCAAGGTGATTGAACCACATGACTCTAGATGTCCTTGCAGCCTAAATGATGATAGTCTATAACCACTATGGAATATTTTGACAAAACTTCTAAATCACTTCCCTTTTCTGGTTTTTTTTTTGTCTTTTTTTTTCATTGAACACATGCTTCCCATCCCTTTGCCATAAAGTAGCTCTTTAAACTTGGTAGATGATTGCTTTTATTTCCATGGCAAATCGCTGGCAGCTGTTGCAGAGTGATTCATGGTGTCTACATTTAAACAGTGATGCCTAATCATTATAAAATGATCCATCTGGGTTTTTATCCTACAGAGGGGACTTTCTGTGCTATGAAAAGACACAAAGTGACACAGGGATATTTTAGTATGATAACATAGCAAATGCTCTGTCTCATAGCTTCCTAGATTCTTGATCTTCCCCTAAACCTTAAACAGCAGCATATAAAGCTTACTTATGGAAACTGTAAGTTGCTGACACAGCTGTCCTGTTCTTTATTTAGGGTAAGATTGTGCCTGTTGGCATAGCCTTGAGCAAGAGGTGGTGTGTGAACTGCATCATTGTAATGCCAGCCCGGGGAAGTATGGTGACTCAGATTTTCCTCTGAATCACATTTTCTCTTCTGCTTCTTCCTTGCTCTGAGGGAATAGTAATTTACTTCTGGAAATTAGTATCTCTCTGCAGTGGCGCAGCTGTTCTAGCCAACATGCCTGGAAAAAGACTTCAATCTCCACCCATTCCTCCCTATGTTCCTTCTGCTCACCTGTTTCAAAGAAGACATAACTAGATAAATAGTCTGGTTTACTCCTACACGCTCAGGCCTAAAGTTTGAGTAGTTTGTGTAGGGCTCTAATTGCTGGGTTCTTCCATTCTCTCTTGTGTGGGTGCATACTTACATATCAAACCTTACAGAGAAGACTCCAGATGTGTCATGGCAGCCTAGAGAAGATAAATAGCATTTTATTTTGGCTCAGTCATTGAAATAAAACAGGACTCGTAATTTGGAAATTTTGTACCAATCCATGAATTTAACTTTTCTTTGTCAGCTTATAGTTTTGTACAGCAAACAGATTCAGTCATAATGCAGTCTGATGCAGAATCTGTTAGCCTCTAGAACCTTATCCCCTCCCTGACTTTTGCCAGTTTGAGTGGAAGTTTCTTGACATTTTACTGGCTGGCATCAACCCATGGAGATTTGTTCTGCCATTGCTGCACATGACTAGCACATCATATGTGGAACTGAATGAGCATCTTAGAACTTATACAACTGTAGGAAGGATGGCAGGATAACCAGCTATCAGCACTAATTATGCTACAGGGGAACAAAAAAAAAAATCTTTTTGCATTTTAACACCTCTATGCAAAACTTCCCCAGCTCAGGTCTAAATATGATATACTGTTGCAGCTGAGTTTATCCTGATTTGGTGCTGCAGTATCAATCACCTTGCCATGTAGGAGAGTGCTGGTGAATAATGCCACTCTCTAAAAATCTGATTTACTTAACACAACTATATAGCAACATATAGCACTTCATATATGATTTCTGAACTGCAGAAGCAAAATCTGGTGAAGAGCAAACCAAAAAGCACTTCTTTTTCTCTGCTGAAGGAGTGCGGGGCATTAATCAGGTGCAGCATCCTTAACCGGGGAAGATACTGCTGGAGCAATGCGCTCTCTGTTTTTCCATTGCACTCATTCATGTAAGGGCTGTGATCTTATATACCTTCTCATTTTCTCCTTTGAATTTTCATTATATGTAGCCAGTTTTATGTGTTTGGTGTATTTTTTTAATTTTCTTTATCGTGCTCTAAAAGCAATTCTGCCGAGCTCTCCGAGTTGCACTCCTCTAGTGGCCAGGAACTGACCATTTGCAGTATGTGCTTCCTCCCCGGGGCCTCAGTTATACCAAGTCTGTTCTCTCAAGACACCTATTGTCACCCTGTGCTTTTACTCTCAAGGACCCCTTCTAGAATGCAGACCTTGTGATGACCATACTGAGCAGTTACTCTAACAAAACTCTGTAGGGCTGCTGTTGACCACAGCTGGTGTCGTCATTTCCAAGATCCAACTTGTACTCCTGTTGTAACAATCCACTACATTTGCACATAGCTCAGTCTAGACCTCAACGTTTTATCTTACAGTGAATAGTGGTCATTAACGTTTTTACATTTTGTACTGATGAGGAAGCATAATGTTTGTTTTGCTACAGTAAGAGCAGGAAGCATAGAAACATTTAGAATAAGCCTTTTGTTAAGAACTACAGGAGGCCTGGAGGGTTAAAAAGCCTTTACAACACAAATGCCCTGCTTAGTGTCTCTAGTATATATAAACGTTGATAACCATTCAAAGGATAAGCAGAATGCTACAGTAAATTGTCATGTACTTTCTAGTTTGTTTGCCAAATACACCCAATCCAAACACTGTTTCCGCAGTGATACATTTTTCCACTTAACTGTGCTATATATATTTTTTCAGTTTGACGTCATTACCCTAATGGAGAATCAGAAAGAACAGAGAATGTTCTGTATTGTTAAGAGAGTTGTTATGAAAACCTGTGTGCTGATTAGAGATTTTTTATAGAATATGCCATGATGCAGTTACCCATAAGAAGTTTGCATGAAACACCATGCCATATGAGTGCACTGGTGGTAAGACAACTCCTTCAATCTTGCATCCTGGTTAAACCATTTTAAATGTGCTGGATTTGGTTGTTTGTTTTGTTGTTTTGGGGTTTGGGTTTTTTGGTTTTTTTTTTTTGTTTTGGTTTTGTTTTTTGGTTTTGTTTTGGTTTTTTTTTTTTTAATGTTTTGTTGTTTTGGGGTTTGGGTTTTTTGGGGTTTTTTTTTGTTTTGGTTTTGTTTTTTGGTTTGGTTTTGGTTTTTTTTTTTTTTTTTTGTTTTGTTTTTTGGTTTTGTTTTGGTTTTTTTTTTTTTTTTTTGTTTTGTTTTTTGGTTTTGTTTTGGTTTTTTTTTTTTTAATTTGGACTTGCTCTGCTTTATGTCTTTCTTAAAAAGAGCTGCTTTTTAAGACATAGTAATCTTTGGAGGAATTTACCAGCTCAGGAAGCAAAATGATTGACACCCTGTCTCAAGACATCTCCTACTAACATAACCCAGAAAGAGGTACATCCTTTTTCTGAAATGCCATTGGCATTGCTGTTTACTTTGTGATCACTGTTACACCTAGATTTCTATTAGCCAGTCTTGCCTAGCTGTATATTACCCTTTTTGTATTACTGCACATGATTTCTCCTTTTTAATAGCAGTACTTTGCCTGGTCTCTGTTGAATTTTATCTTCTGAATTTTGAACACGCTGAACTTTTTGAATTCCAATACTGTCTGGCAAAATGCTTTTTATCCCTAGAGTGATATGAATGTGACTCCTCTGCAACTGTGTAAATTATTGTTGAAAATATATTATAGACCTAGATTTGGGCCTGCACTGAAGATGTCCTCCAAGTTCGGTGATTCCTTGATGACTGACAGTTGATAATGGCAGGATTGTTTTGGGGTTTTTCCCCACAGTTGTGCTTCTCTGTAGTAGTGGTTATATTCATATTATAATCAACAAGATTGTTTATTAAAATCTACAGCAGTATCACCAACCATATTAAAGTCATTCTTATATTTGCTGATCAGCAGGCAATTGCATTGGCTTTGGTATGCTTGATAAATACTTACTGTCTGTTTATAGATTGTCTTGTATTATTTTTATAGCTTGTTTTTTTTATCACTTATTTTGCAATATTTTGACTTTCAAAGATAGATTAATATGTTTCTAATTCCCCTGGTCTTTCTTTTTCCCAGTAGATAGAAGTGCTATTTTGCTACTTCCTCCTTGTGCTCTGGAAGGTGATCTCTCTGTTGAGACTGCTTTGGCTAGTTAGAAAAGTTCTCTACAGTGATTCATTCTCCGAAGCTTGATATGTCTGCCTTTTCTAAATAGTTTTCAGCTTCTTTTCTTTTGCTGGTCTGCTGTTTAAAATGCATTTTGTTTGGTAGCTGATTATAACTAATTTTTCTGTGTATGAAAACTGAAGCAAAGTGTTGAACACTTTAGCCATATCTGTGTATCATCCATAGTTGTGTCTTCTGTCCAATTAAATAATGGTCTCTTCCTTTCTTTTGTCTTTCCATGACCGCTTAATGTATTTATAGATTTTTTTCTTCATTGCCTTTTATGTCTTTAGCTAATTGAAATGCATTTTGCACCCCAGCCTTTTGATTTTTATCCATATGGGGCATGTGAGCTATCCATTATGCTTATCATTAATCATGGTCTCTTGTTTCCACTTTTATAATGATTCTTTTCTATTTTCAGGCCATTAAGAAACTACTGATGCAGTTAGAATGGTCTCTTCATATTTTTCCTACCTGCACTTAAAAAGGGGGTTGCTTTTGTGTATTCAATATAGTTTCTCTCAGTAGGTAGTGGCTCTTGTGCTCATTTATCCTTTAGATTATCTTCTTGAGAGATCTTACAGTGGTTTTTTTCTTTTAATCTGTTTTTTAACTTAGAACAAGGACTTCAAACCTTTTTTTTATATAGTAAACTTCATCATTTCATGATTTCTCCATCTTTCTTGTAGGCCCCTTGTAGGTACTGGAAGGCTGTTATAAGGTCTGCCCAGAACCTTCTCCAGCTGAACAGCCCCAAGTCTCTGAGCCTGTCTTCATAGGAGAGGTTCTCCAGCCCTCTGATCATCTTCATGGCCGTCTGGACTTGTTCCAACAGGTAGAGGGGGAGAATCACCTCCCTTGACCTGCTGGCCACACTTCTTTTGATGCAGCCCAGGATACGGTCAGCTTTCTGGGCTGCAAGCACACATTTTCAGTTCATGTTGAGCTTCTCATCAACCAACACCCCCAAATCCTTCTCCTCAAGGCTACTTTTAATCCATTCTCTGCCCAGCCTGTATTTGTGCTTGAGATTGAGATTGCACTGACCCATATGCAGGCCTTTTTTTTTTTTGTGTGTGTGTCTATCTGTAAATCTTCCCCTTAAAATGTTAAGGAATGTGTGCAGAAGGCTAATCCCAAGCTGTTGCACATCTGACGAGATAATGACATGAGGAACTGCAGGATGCTACAGATAGCTAAATGGGAGTATGTACATGTAGATGATCCATCCTGTCCTTTGTTGTTGTTCATAAGATGGCCACATGAGGGACAGCAGGTCACTATAGATAATGAAAGGGAGCCACAAGTTGAACAGAAGTGAGGACCAAGGCAGGAAGTACCAGGGCAACAATTTCAAAATCACCAAGTAAGGGTATAAAGTCAGCAAAACCACAGCCAGTGAGGAACGGGAAAATAGAGTGGGCTGTTTATGGGAGGGGATGATGGCAGCAAGAGGCGAAAACTTGGGAAGCAGGGGAAAGGGAGTACAAGGTGAAGCAAGTCATCTGCTTGGAGCTGTTTGGAGGTACTGGTTGAGCAGCTTTTTCATGAACAGTGAAGTCTATGGCAGGACAGCATACCTGTTGCTGCTGTGGCCATGCTGGTGTCTGACTGGTTTTGGCACCTGGGGGAACCTGGATGCTCTCCCTAACACCAGTGAGGGTCCTCCCAGAAGAATGGACCGGACTTCCTAACAAAGCCCTTGTAAACTCACTGATCTCAAAGTTGTAAAGGTTTGTAGTTTTTGTACTCCAGTTAGGCAGCTAGGGAAGGGAGAGATACCCAAATTCAATCAGATTGACGGAAGGACTTCGGTCTCAGCTCCCAAGTCAGCTGCGTGAGCAATAGGTGTGTGCCCGTGGGCCAGTCAGTACTGGTGCAGTACTGGCGCACAGCTGGGCAGCAGCTGTTAAGAAGCCTGGGAGAAAGACTGAGTTGAGTTTAGGGAAATACAGGGGCAAGAGGAATGGAAGGAAACTGGAATTACTACATAAGGGACTGGGTACACTTGGGACAACGTAGAATACAGTAATAGGTATGTAAAAAGTCAGGACATAATTTGAAAAAAAAACAAAAGGAAAATGCTTTTGTAGCCCCTGCTTATGGAACAATGCATTTCAAATCCCCTTGGATTTCCTCCGCCACATTTTTGGGTGAAGAAGTATTATTTATTTTGCTTCCTTTTTCTGCAGTGAATCACCCTAATCTTTCTGGAAAGTAATAATCACAAACTTTAGACTTTAACTGTGATAAAAATACCATTTTTTCCCTTGCTTTTCTTTCAAACTTTATCTGCAAATTATTTCTATTGTTCTGACTCGGCACTGATAAAATATCACTCTTATTCTCACAGAACTAACATCATCTGCAAATTATCTCCTTTGTTCTGATGTCTTTTCCATATAATGTTCACTGACTTCACTTATGACAAGCAATCTTTGTGTCATTCATTTGGCTAAAGAATGTAGTATGTGTATATCACAGCTCTAGAGCTGTTACTGTGCCAATCCCAGATGAAATTTTCTACTGTCCTCTAGTGTGCTGTTTTCACAAAAATAAAAACAATTAGTCAAATATAATTTTCTTGTGTAATCAAACACATTTGACTTAAAATTCAAATCATGTTATAAATGTAGATAATTTGAGAAAAATCCAGCAGTTTCTAGTCATGGAAAACTCAGTCTTAGTGTTCATGATTACTTGCTGCCGTAAGGCAAAGTACTAGTGACCCCATCTAAACCAGACAAATACGGAGGCAGGAGCCAGTGGCTTTGATTCACAAGGTTTTGACACTGCTGTGGTTATGAATGATGCCTTTGGCCCTGCCTTGGTAGCCTTGCCATCTGCACCTCTTCTCCCTTGTGCCCTCAGGTACTGCAAAAGACCGTCTGTTTTCCATTTATGTGTCCCTCAGTTCAGAAAGACTAGAATTAGAAGACTGAAAAAGACCAAAGCCTAAATGTACCACCCAAGAAACTTGACACAGGAGGGGATGTCAATATGACTTCCAATAATTCTCTTTCAGCTCTTAAAATAAAGGAAAATACACTCAGCATCCTACTCATACACTACTCTAGCCGCTTTTCTCATAACCCTTTAAAGACTGCTTTATCTGTTTGTCTGTAAAGAAGAACGGACATTGTTAAATCACTATTAACATTCTGAGAAGATGTAGGTAATTCTCCTGGTTTTCTCTGCAATGTGATAGAGCAAATTCTGCTGTTATGGGTAAGAATTGCTGAAATTTATTAGTGAAGAAGAAAAATAAAAGATAGGACATAATTTATCTTAAACAAAGCTGTTTTTTTAATCTTTAAGTTTATACAGTAACCACTTTTTACTTTTTCTTTGCTATCTCAGTGTGTTACAGTTACAGCACAATAGCTCCATATATGATTGCTTTTTCAATGTACAAAAATGTTTTTGATATCTTTACAGATGCAATTTATCCCATCTATATAATCATCTCATTTTTGCCAAGTAAATTCCTATGATACATGGTAAAAGTTATGAGAAAAATTAAGTGTTATATTGTGAATAAAATATCTAAATATTCATTTCAGCCTTTATGTGGAAAAGTTAATACATATTTGCATGGAACACTTGTAGTATACACATCATGATACATTCCTTTGTAGACTATATATGCAAAAAAAAAACCCCAAACCTGCTTTGACATTCTCTCTAATATATTGATTAAACTTATTAGGACTTTTTAAAAAAAATATTCCTTTGTCTTTATAACTAAAATTAAATAGATCTGATTTAAAATGATCTAAGTTAGCTTTATGTACATCAGTGACAAAAATCTCAGTTTTAAGTGTGGTTCGTGAGACATATGCTGGGATCCTGTGCGAAATGTTCACTTCCCAGTAACATGAAGTGCCATTTGCTATCTTGGTGGGAATTGCCAGGTATTGAATGTCAAGCCTGCCACTGGTTCATTTGTATGTTTTGGACCTTAGCATTGTGTCATATGGGAGAGGAATTGAAGTGAGGGAATAGCAGAAAGATGCACTTGCAGGAAGGAAAATAAGTTTCTCTAGAGACACTGATATATTTTTAATTGCAGCTGTTAAAAGCACTTGTCTGGCGTGATAGGTTTGGCATGATGCCTTGCATCAAAGACGGCTGGTTATCTCGCATCCTCTGCAAGCTGACAGAGGCAGTGGTGGCTGCTGTCATAGCCGTTGCAATCTTCATGCCCTCCATGCTTGGGTGACTTGATTGCTTTGCCACCTCTATCATTTTTTGTGTGTGCACTGCACGCACCGGGCAGCATAACTTTGCCTTGCCAGTGCCATCGCCCGTAGGCATATCAACAACTACCTTCTTACTCTAGGTAGCATAAGCAGTGCAGGGAAGATCATTACATGGGTGCTTTACTTCAGATGAGGGGGAAGACAGTAGGTTATGTTAGAGTTGGACTATGTTAAATGGATAGATATTTTTTGTCCAATATCAGTCTGGTAACTGGCAGGAATCCAAGGTAGGTGTTATGAAATTTATACAATAGCGCCTATCAATTTTCCTAATATAATTTCATGACCTTTCTGTATGCCATTTTAACAAAACTTGAATATCATGATTCCAATTTTATAAACGCCTACTTTATTCCTCAGCCACTGCAATTTAATATATTAATAAGGTCTCAGTTGATTTGTAACAGTATTGTTTTAGCTTTATAATGACAGATTAAACAAATAAATTTAATAAGATTGCTCTCATAGAAGGGTGTGATTTTCCAGAAAATAGGATTTTGGAGCTAATTTTCTGGAACCTGCCCCCCCGCCCCAAACATCTTACCTAATGCATATCCTGCTAGCCAGCACATCAGCTATCTTCATGCCCCTTCAGAAAAGCAAAAATAACAACAAAGACAGAGGCAAGGCAGAGAGAGACCTAAACTCTACTCAAGGAGCAAGAAGCCCTTTTGTAGCTTTAATAATGATCATTAATATAATTATTACTCATTATTATTTTCCTTCCTTGGGCAAAGTTAGGTGCAGGAAGTATTTATTTCTTACGCTTTTGGCTGTGTTTTTGACCTTACTTAGTCCATGGAATTAGAAACAAGTGACCACCACTGATATCAGGAAGTTAGGGGAGGAATTTTGCTTTCCGGTATTCCCCTTAAGACATTGTCATGCCCTAGCTCATGCACAGGCTTTCAGTGAAATATCAGTTACTGAAAGATTTCTTTTTTTTCTAGTTCTTTTATGAAAATGCATGTTAGGGCATTCTGACCCATACCCACATGACCATAACATTTGTATCCCCCAATGACCACTTGTTCACATTCAGAAAAATCACAGACCTTTCTCTAACGAGTTGTTGAACAGTAAGCTGTCAACATAAAAAATAAAACCACTTGATGGTACCCGCTGGAGACAAAACAGTGGAAGCACTTATAAGAACCTTTGAACACAAGGCATTATTTTATGATTAGATTTTAAATGCACCAGAGTTTTGTAAAACGTACCTAACTCTTTCAAACACAGTGTTCTTTTCTCCAACTTCACAGAGAAAGGAAAACGCAACTGCTTTTTGGGGGAACCTTTACATTAAGCCAGCCTGTCTG
>NW_010561284.1:0-40114 GCF_000687285.1 Phaethon lepturus | reverse complement strand
AAAGAGTGACAGCTTTGAAGGACTAGCAGGAAAGTAGCCAGCACTGATTATCTAGAATAAGGGCCGAAGGGAGAAAAAGACTGCAGCAGCCTTTTGCAGTTTATTTTTTTATTAAAGCAGTACAAGTCTGTTTCCTGCTGCTTCTCATTTTCTACCTGAGAAAATTCTTTACAAAGATAAGAGAACAAGGTTGCAACAGAAACAGTAATAAAAATATCAATAGTATTTAGGAACCTTCTTGTTAGATGGTAAAAGCATGAATTTGTTTTAATAATATTTAACATGTTGCAGGTTTCATCATGCCTGTGACAGACACCTCTGCTAAAAGTTGATTACTTTGAAGAAGAGTGATTGTGTTTGTTACATATGCCATGACTAGGGACAGAATTTTCTGCAAAATCAAAACCTGCCGGATTTTGAATTTGTTGAACTTTACGTAGTGAAAAGGAATGATTTCTGTATCGGGTTGGATCAGCCATGTTTCAGAGTTGTGCTGTGTTGGAATGCTTTTCTTTGTAATAGACACTGGACTGCATGAACTGCTGTGGTTTGAATACCTTTTAGAGAGTCATTCCTTGTATCCATGCTCTTTTTATGGAACAGGTTTCCTGAACTGGGCTTTTTCCCATGGCATATGTGATCATATGTTTTCATAGGAGCTATATAGCATCACACAGAAGTGACCAAGAGTCTTATTTGTTGGGGAGAGAGGTGGCCTGAAAAACAGGAGCCGCAAAACAGAATTTGACCTAACTAAATAAAACAGTACAAAGAATGTTTCCTTTCTTTTTGACAAACTAAAGTTAAATATTTCAGCTTAGTCCAAGTTCAGTGTAATTTATCCTACAAAATGGGTTGATGATTTAGTTTTACTCCAGTTGTGGATAAAAGCAATTGCTGAAATGTTGAACTTTACCATTGGTTAGAAATTCTAATCTGTGTTAACTAACCTACCTTCTAAGTGATCCTAAGTATATAGCTTTATCAATGAATTAGAATGTTACTTTAAAACTAGTCTTAGTTTGCACAATAAATATGTTATTCCCAAATAAAAATGGCGATGTAATTCTATGCAAATATATGAGCCTAGAAGCATCCTGGGGATGAAACCTGTCTCAGAAGTTTCATTCCCATTGCTCCAGTGAAGTACTAATCAGATGATTGACAGTAACAGAACCAAAGTACCACTTTACTCAGTACAGGTAATTTTATGGTTGTATTGTTATATGAAGATAAGACTGCATGTTTCCCACCTACCAAGTAGAAAAGAGGAAGCAGGTAAAGGAACAAGAAAGAAATAGTTGGCATATAAAAATGTACAGTAAAGCCCTTATTGTTTCTTGTAGATGTGGGTTGAAAGTATTCCAAAGGACAGTCAAGCTCTAGGGAAATCTGAAGAACAGTAATTTAGAGATTCTCTGTTCTGTTAAAAAAAATTTACTGTGATTTTTCAATATTGATTAAAAAGTACTTTGAGATCACTAATTCTCTGCAAACTTAAGGGATGCAATAAAAGAAAACATTTATAAATGTGTTCTCTTCTTTGATCAAACTGTAATTAATATGTGGTATATACTAGTCACTATATTAAAATTCTTCTGGTGAATATATTGGCTCTGATGACTTGCAGTAGTTTACTAGTTCAAAATTATTTTTATGCTGAACATTCCAATGCCACATTGTATTGGAAAGCAAGTTGTTTGATTAATGCTGGGACTATTGAAAGTATCTTATAGATTTGTGACCTGTGTTCCTATGTTACAGTAGCCTGGTCCTCCCTCCTCCTGTTCCTTATAAGTAACATTCTTCCCATCCCAAGTAATATCTTCACTTCCTCTGTAACATCTGCTAAGCCTCCCTATTCACAGTACGCTTGGCTCTCTCCCATGTCCCCTAAATCCCAGCTGCTGGGGAAGGAGCAGCTTGTGTAATAGCTGATTTCAACATAATACTTGTGCTGACTGGGAGACGGAACAAATCTGATGGTTGCTGAGCTTGTGCGGCTGCCTTTCCAATGGGGGTCTTAATTTGGGTTTCTGTTTCCTCTGCCCAGATGCCAATATTCGAGACCTTTTAGCAACTTGTCTTCTAGGTATCAAGCTCCCTGTTGAAATGCAGGACAGTGGGAGAAGGTGGGGGAAATGGTGCGCAGGAGAGTCAGAGAACTGCCAATGGCCAGACGATTCTGTCACATATGTTTAATCTCCTTATCAATGCAAAATTTAAAGGGACAATGAAGTGGGAGCGATGGAGCAGCTTGTGTGTGTGATCTGGTCCACCAATCGACTGCAGATTAATGGCACCGACACTGCTCTAGAGCCTCCCCAGTATTTCTGAATTTACTCTAAAGCAACCCCATTCCTCCCAGCCCACCTGGAGCTACCGACAATCCTGCAAATGGCTCCCCTGCACCTGCCCACAGTCACCCATCTCCTCTCCCACAGTGCCCCGGCCCCCTCCAAGGCCCCCAGCCTTGCTCCAAGTCCCTACCCCAGACTCCCAGTTCAACCCAGAGCCTCCCCGCCCTGTGGTCCCAGCCCTTTCCTCCTCCACTTCTCCCAGGGGAGGCTCCAGGGCCGGGCACCCCACACCCCTTTGCCCCTCTCCCCAGCCAGGTCCCGGTACTGCAATTCACACTGATAACGGCGGAGCTGATGCATTGCCCTTACGCTCTGGATTTGTTCCCAATAGTTACTTGGACCGACTTGTTGGCTGCTGCAACAGCTAAGCATGGCCGTTTCCTTGGGCTCCTTGCTTGCTAACATAGAAACTGATGTCTTAAGTGATTTTTGCAAGTATAGACACTTGTTCACAGAGCAGAAATCTGCACTGGAATAAAGTGAGCACTGGGACCTTATAGGGCGACTGTGGTGAGCAAGAAAAAGGAGTGCTCAATAGCAGGTTGACAAGTTTTACACGGCAAGGGGAAGGCCAAGAAGGAATAGGATAGCTCTCTTTAAATATATCAAGGAGGTAAACAGCAGGAAGAAAGAAGAGCAATATAGTCTAAATGATATTGCTGGCATAAGAATAAACTGACCATGAATAAATATGGGTTGCAATTTAGTAAGATGGTTTTAACCATCCAAGATTCAGGCTCTGAAACAGCATTGCAGGAGCAGTAGAAACAAAAATAACCTACCTAGGTTTGGGTGGAATTTGTCACGTCATGGGTGAGGCTGGGAGAGGCTCAGCCTCAGTAGCACTAGAAGCCTGGTACTCGGGGAGTACCACTAGCACACCGAATTTTCATCTGTAATGCACTGCCTCGCTGCACACTCCAGCGCCTGCCAGAGCCGGGTGGAGTATTCTAGATGGTTCTTAATAAATGCCTTGAACACTAATAGTATCACTTTACTTTCTGGTGTATCTATCTATTAATGTAACCTGCTATCATCTTTGCCTTCTTTTCTCCAGCAGCTGTGAAATGATTTGATGGTTTTAATTATTTTTTATAATAACCCCCAAATTCCTCTCTTGATTAGCTTGCTAGATGAGATTTCCATTTAGTACATATTCTCTAACTTGGTGTTTGGTTTCCCTGCTAATTATCTCACATTTTTTCTGTGTTAAGCTGCATTTGCCATCTGCTCATCCAGTCACAAAAAAATAATGGAAAACCTTTTGAATCCGACTGCATTCTCTTAATTACTGGCTCTGTCTCCAGTTGTGTTATTACCCACAGACTGGAAGATCTTGGGCCAAATAATTGATAAAAAGCAGTGAGATTCCTCTGATTTTGGCTGAGTTGTTGTGACACACACCGAGATCCTGATCTTTCACTTCCTACTGTTGTATATCTTAAGTTCGCCGTCTTTCAAAAAAATAAATGTCTGAGTCACACTCCTCTCAATTTTCATATACAGTATTGATGCTGTGTTTCCCATACTTAGACCAAGCTCCTGCTGTGAATGAGTATTTCGTTCAGTTATACTCTGAGCGTACTCTCTCCAGGGAATTCATAGGAAGTTAGTAGTACTTCCAAAGAGCTTCAATGTTTCAGTAAACATGAACTGAGCATTCATTTGTGGCTATGCATATGTGAACTTCTGCAGATGTTTTGCAATGCTAGTGCTTAACAGCATTTAAAAAAAGCCCACCTTTAAATTCTCACACGTACCTTTTCTTCTTTCGCTGGATCTATTGATATTTTTGTTCAGCCTCTCAGTGTTTCCATATAACATTTTGGTGTAATTATTTTAAGCCTTGCACTTTGATTCTGTGGCGCTTGTTACCTCCTGGTAACTTGTTACCTTACTTATGAAAAATACGTTCTTTTTGTGAGTCAGTCTCTTCAGTCCTAGGTTCTTGTTTCCAAGCTCTTTCTCACGAAGCCAGTTCTTATCCTTTGTTCCTGTCTGTGTATTTTTGGATCTATTGCTAGGTTCTACATAGGAAAATCTCTTTCTTTCATGATAGACTCTCTTATTTCCAAATCAGATGAACTGGATTTTGGAGCTATTACAATAAGGAGATCTACCATGCAAACTATACAGAACCGTTCTTTCCACTGTGGAAAAATGTTTCATATAAGCATAATCCTTGTAAGTTGTTAGTTTGAGCAGTGTGACTAAAATGTCGTAGCAAGGACATGAAGTCATAGGGAACACAGGTTTATTGCAACATTTAATCTTGTGCATGAGCAATAATAATATTCTTTTCAAAGGCCTTTTTAAAAGCAGAGTTTGGGCTTCTAGTTAGCTGGACGAGCAAGCCAAAGAACTGCTTAAAAAGCACCTGGATTTTTTCAGGGCTACCATGTCTTTTGCATTCCTAATCGTTGTTTCAACAACAAGATGCCATTGATCTCGATTTTCCTGCTTAACAAAAGGAAATATCAGTTGAATGGTAATGGTAAGCATCGCATTTAATGCCATCATGAAACTAGACTAGACAATTTATACCATAAAACTTCATGTAAGCCAAAGCATTTCTAAGTCTAGCAGACAGATTCATGTTATTACTAGTACATCATACGTTAGTTCATGAAGACTCTATGGTTATTAAATGGGCCTGAAATATTAATGAAGAATTGTATATATTAGGAAATTTGTTTATGTTCAGACTCCATCTTAGCCAACATTATGCTTTACTGGTTCTCAACCATATCTGAGGTGCAATAGTTTTTGAAGTCAAACAGCACTTGTTTAATTATACTATCCAATAACTGAAGTATTTTAAATAAGAAAACTTGGGTAAATAGTGCTGAAAAATAACTATGGTAAATAATGTTTGGGGTTTTTTTTAAGGATGCAGTATTAAATCTAACAGACAGCTAATTTCACCCCTTTGTATGTCTGTTTTCTGTTGATTAGTAATTCAATGGTGTTTCTGTGACTAAGATAATTCAGCACTATAAACTAGTCGTTTATGACATTTATTTATGAGTAACTTTTGTATAATTATTTATCATCTTACTATTGAAAGCTGGATCATAACTTTTTCATTACTTGTCTCTTGCAAGTAATTCAATATTATCACCTTATTATTAATAATCTCTTTAGTTTCAAATTTCCAGGAATTTACCCCTTAGTTACATCTTGTAAATAATTTGATGGAGGCCAGTAAGATTGTGGAGATCACATAACGTGCATGTTTATAATGTCTAAATTCATTCCCAGTCCTGCAGATAGCCTCACTTAGACGACTGTGTAGGGGTCAGTCAGCAGAGTTTAGTATGGTTATCTAAAAGAAAAAGCTGCATTAACAACAAACTTCTCATGACTGAAGCAAATTTTCTCCCATTTAAATATCCAGGAGGAAAAACAAACTGAGGGTGGCAGTTTCTTGGCATCGACTTTGAATACAGGATCATAAAGAGAAACTGCTCAATTAATCTGTGATTTTTGGGGGTTTTTATGTAAACTTGCTTCCAGTATAGGAAGTAGAGAAAAGATCTTATTATTTCAAGATTGAGAAAGACAGTTACAGCAGAAATTTTATTTAATGGATTTGGAAGAAAAAAAAAAAAGTAGTTCTGAAGAATGGAAAGAAACTGATTTTGCTTTACACTCGGTTGACTAATCTGAGAAATTACAGACAGACTAGTGTCTTTTCTGGACTCCTGCTTTTTTACTGTCTTGAAAATGAAGTGTAATTATACAACTTCATCTTATGTTGGACACAACAAAACATTTAATTTCCAAAAGGCAATAACATTCAGCTGGGACTAGCAACAGTATCCTGCCCTTGGGCTAGACAGATCAATGAAAGTTTGCTCCAATTATGATAATGCCAATGATTTATACTTAATTAGTTGAGTATATTATTTGCTAATTTAATCTTGAGAGTTTTATGAGGGTTTTAAAATATTAATAACAATGTCTAAAATACTTGCAAGGCTTGTGTGGAGATTCTAATTTCAGTGATGTTTACAAACCAGCCAAAAGCATCCTATACTATATGAGTTCTGGGTGTTTGCACTTCAGGTTCCCCAAAGTTTCGAAGCAACATGTAGAGATTTGTCATACTTAGCAGTTACAACTACAACATAGTGCATGTTAACAATTTTTATGTCGACCTTAAGGCTCCTTTCGATGATTGTGCTCTGTACATAGACTCCTAATGCTGCAGATCTCGACTTCCTTGTAGCTAACTATTAAAGAAATCACCAGACCATTACGAAAGTATAAAGGAAAGGAAGGTCAAATTGGTGGTAACGCTAGGTAATGCTGCAATTATCAAAAAGGTAAGGTTGGCTGAAGGAGGTATGCATTGCTGTGTATGTGGTGTACTGAAGAAAGAAAAGGGACTCACACAGTTGAAAAGAAACAGTAAATTTAAATCTGCTGTTTCAACTTTGCTTTTGGCTATTTAAGGTTGAAGGTATGAGTGTTTCTGCAGAAAGATCAGACTATTTTTTAGTCATTGAATTCCATCTCTCAATTTTACCTTTATGAAATATTTTTGAACTCTCAAGTCCTATGCCTTTATTGCAATTTTACATTTTTTTGTCAAAGGATGTATGTCCAGTTCTGATAAATGCTTGTTTAGTTGCAACTAAAATTTTGGATTTTTTTTTAATGAATTTTGATAAAGAATGTTCGCTGTGGAAAACTTCATGCATAAAAAGTTTCCAGATGTGCCCAATTTTGCACCTTATTCCAGCACAGGGACTTTGTACAGGTGTGAATGCTCACTTCACCAGAACAAGTCAGGAGCTTGGAGTTGAAGTTAGTAGTTCTTTTACAGAAAATAGCAAACTATCTTTTTTTCTTTTTAACTCACTGGAAAGTTTCTATTACCCCACATAGATCCTTATTTCTATTGTAAAAGCTAAAATTAAGCACTGTTGTTATTTTGAGGTTAGGTCTGAGTCCTGCAGTGAGCTCTTTGTGCCTTTGTAATGGTTATGACAGAAGTCACGTTTATATATCCAGTGAGATGGAAGTGTTCGAACTCATCAACAGAGCACACTCTCTTTTT
Source organism: Phaethon lepturus (assembly GCF_000687285.1). NCBI lineage: Eukaryota > Metazoa > Chordata > Aves > Phaethontiformes > Phaethontidae > Phaethon > Phaethon lepturus. Next base: position 32,689 of record NW_010561284.1, on the reverse strand, counting down.
TTCTCCAAATGTTCAAGATGGAAAGGGAGGCATTTTTTTTGTCTGTTCACTTTTAATTTTTTCCAGATTAGATTTATTAACACTCATTTGTTTGGTGACAAAGGCTATATAGCATAAACAGACTTTTGTTTAATTTTTTTAAATCAAGTTTAATGTTTCACACTGAATTTGCATTTCTTGCGTATTTGGTCACTCCCACCTGAAGACAACATTTCTGATGAAGAGCAGAGACTATATGAAAACTCTATATAGCATAGGAGAGACACAGATATATTTGGAAATGTCATTAGATCCCAAAAGTCGTTACAGACTGGTCAAGACGGAAATCCTTACAGAAGATAGCTCAGTGCTCTTGTAAAGAAGCCTTGTTCCCCCCAGCCTGTATGTAAGACGGAATCTACAGCAGATTCCTTCTCAGGACAGTCAAAAAGACTTATACCACAGGTATGTCTCTAACTTGAGCTGTGGTCTCTAACTGTTGGGAGACATTGCCTGGCACATCCGAGTTTGCTGCTGTAACCTCCTTGAGTAGTCACTTAGCATGTGAGGTCACCACATGTTTGGGAGTGGACCAGTTCAACGATTTAGTTTTATATTACAGTCCTTTTGTGTTTGAGTGCCCTTTTATTGGGATCTCAGAGCGTATCTGCCGCAATGAAGGCTGGCTGCGCACGGGGCTGCATCAGTACAGCTAGTAGGTTAAAGCAAGCGATTATTCCCCCCTTTTTGGCACTTCACATGCTGCAATTGGAGTAGTGCCCAGTTCTAACCCCTGCCCCACCCCATCCCAGTATAAGAAAGACATAGACAAATGGGAATGTGTCCAGAGGGATGGTCACCAAGGTGGGTAGGTTACTGGAGCATATGGTGCACAAGGAGACACCGAAGAGACCTGGATTTGTTCAGCCCAAAGAAGAGGAAGCTAAGAGGAGAGCAGAGCTAATTGCTGTCCTCAGCTGCTTAATGGGTCATTACAGCCAGACGGAGCCAGACTCTTAATGGACATGCACAGTGAAAGGACGAGAGGGAATAGATAGATGTTGCAGCAAAGGAAATTTCAATTAGACACAAAGAAAAACTACTCATGCTGAGGGTGGTCAAACACTGGAACAGTTGCCCAGAGTGACTGTTGATTCTCCTTCCTGGTGGATTTTCAAAACTTGAGTGTGCAAAGCCCTGAGAAACCTAATGTTGCTTTAAGGTTAGCAGTGCTCTGAATTGAGGGATAAACTCTAACAACTTCAGGAGGTGTCTTCCAACCTGTTCTGTTCTAAGTTGATATACATTACTGACGTTACATGAAGGACATCATTCAACAGTCTTGCTCACATATGGATACATCCTGGACTTGATCTCTTATACCTTCCAATGGTTACATCATTTTTTTGTACACCCTCTGTATTTCAAATTGCCTCCTTAAATCTGTTTGTCAAGTCAACTCTCCTCTCCATTTAAATGCTTTTGAAATCTGATTCTTTTATGAGAGAAAAGAAGGAGAAAAGAGTAAAAAAAGAAATTTAAACTCCAGAGTACCAGAGTATCAGGGTATGTGATCTACTCTATAACTGTGCTGTCCTATTCTATATTTTTTGCCATCTATCTCTGGTTCTTTGTTAAAGCATTCTCAACTTGGATTTGTAGCTATTGGGGCTTACTTGTTATTATGAGGCTCTGAGATTATTGGTGAAATCTCTGAAAATGAGCAAAGTAAAAGATGAGCGAGAAAAAAAGACAAAGTAGAGGAACGGTGAGAGAGCCTGGCTGGTTTGCATTAGTATGCTGTAGAGATTTGACCCTGAGTCTGCTGAACTGCAGTGACACTTGCATTGGCTCCAGAGGGTTTTTGGAGCAAGCTTCTGGTGCAAACTGTCTTCAGTTTTGTATTTCACAACACTCTCATGAGTCCCCCCTCTCACAATTTTTTATCACCAGCCTTACTCTCGTTGGTCTTTTTCACAAAGGTGCAACAATATGATTAGGGGGTGGTAAGTCTCCTTCCCTCGGCTGTGAGGAATATGACTCACTTTAACATTTGAATGACAAATGCTAGAAAACAAGTGTTAAAATGAGGAGAAAAATGTGTATATTTTATATATATATTAAAACATTAATAAACATTTATATACATATTATATACATTTATATATATAATCTATAAATATAAATATATATTATAAACTCTTTATAAACACATCTTCTCATCTTTTTTGGACTTGTTCAGGGTATTTGGACTCTCCAGTTTGAAAATGAGCATTTGAAATGTGTATCAGAAGTGTGTTAAAGCACATCTATTTTATTACTGTGTTTATGACTGCTCCTCTGAAAAGAAAATATTTGTGCTCAGATCACCAAGAGAAACATTAGCTTTTTTTTTTTTCTTCAGTGGTTTATACTTTGCTTTTTATTGCTTCAGTTATTTTTGTTTTCCTTTGAAAATATTTGATTGTCTGGTCTCGTAATTCTTTTCTGAAATCTGTTTTGGCTTGGTTAATGCACATGTAATGTGTAAACTCCATATGGAGAAGGATCTGATGTGCAAGTACTGTGAATAGGTTCTGGCATTGCTTTGAGCATGAACCTTATATTTTTGTCTAGGGAAAATAAGGGGCTCTTAGTGGTTTCTTTATGCATTTGGTTGGATGTCAGTTCATTTGCTCAAAGGGATACAAAGTTTACTGCCAGGTTGGTTGATTTTCTTCTGCTTTAGGCTCATTCTTTTTTAATAATGGCTGTTCTGTATTCTATTTTTATTTAAAGTTCTTTGAGTATCTGCCTTCCCAAGGCTACTCATTCCCCTTGCTCTGTTTTTCCCAATATAGCCCAGCTGCTTGTCTCTCACAGGCAGCTGGTTTTTCTATTGTATTTTTCCTATTCTTTAAAAATCTAGTAGATTCTTTTTTTTTTTTTTTTTTTTTACCCCAAGACCTGATCCTGGGCAGTAAAAGGCCCTTTGTTATGAATACCACAGTTAAAAGGAAAGACTCAAGAAAGCTGAAATTACAAACACAAGAGAATCTCATCTTGAGAATGGTGGTACCACAAGTGATCAGCAGTGAGAGGCAGGCAGGCAGACAGGAAAGTAGGCTCTTACACTCAGCAAGAAGTGCTTGTAGAAATAGTTCCAGAGGGATGAAATACATTTCTTAGTTATATCCACAATAGTTCTAAACAATTGTTGTTATTACGTTTTTCAGTACATTGTGCATAATGAGCAAGCTGCTGGTAGTTATTTTTATGTGTAAATGCTATTGTTCAGAAGAAGAAAAAAGGTTTTAAGATAGGTAGATAGATAGATACACACACAGACATAAATGTGTATGTATGTATGTACAACTGCATGTATTTCTTTTTTTTTGCATGACTTGAAACTATTTTTGTTTATTTCTTTTATAATTGTTCATGGAAATGGGCCCAAATAATATCCAAGTCCAAATGTAGTTGCTTTCGCTTCCTGTTTATTATTTGTCAGCGCTCAAAATACTGTAAGAAATACAGTGTTTTGGTGTAGTGTCATTCTGATTATTTTTGCTACTTCATAGTTTCAAACAAAAAGTTGTAAGAAACACCTGGAATGCTTTGTGGATTTCACTTGGTTTACACGGATTACACGAATAGGGCTCTTACTGCAAAGGCAGACCAACAAAGTATCCTTGACTGATTTCATTCTTATGATGGTGACTGCTCAAGGTACCTCTAGTCAAATTCCTGTTTATAAGGATGAGATCCGATTTGAGTCAAGAAAATAGTGCTGCCCAAAATTAGGCCAATGCCATTCTTAGAAATATAAAAAGGATGTAAGAGTGTAAATATTCTGCTCTACCTGGCAGTCAAAGGGTACAGGTCACGTACTGTGGCACTTATAACTTCAAGATATGGCTAAGTTAGAAAGAGTCCAGAGGAGAACAGCAAAGATGAAATGAGTATTAGCAACCACGATTGTGAGGAAAATTTGAAGTCTTATAACAGAAAAAAACCCAACACATGAAGGAAACAATGAGTATTTGAATTGGATATTATTATTTTTTCCTAAGTGCATTAAAAATTTTATTCTCCATCTGCAATAGTTGAAAACAGCGCCTGCTTGGGCTATATAGGAAAAATCTCCCCAACTGCAAAGATAGTTTAGCAACAGAGATAATTTACCTGAACAGGCCTCCATTCCCTGTCACCAGAGGTTTTAGAGAACACGTTAGGAAAAATTCTGTGGGTAAAGCTCAAGTGTGCTTTGCAGAAGAAAAGACTAGTTGTTTTTTGTGTGTGTCCCTCAAAGCCTTAGCTACATGGGTGACAACACAAAGTGGGAGATCTCCACAGGATTTGCTCTAGCATTGGTGTGGAACAAAGAGGATGATTGTGAATGGGAGAATCTTGGTGGACATGATAAAATCTTGCAGTTTATCTTATAAGTCTGTCACGTTGATGTTTCAGCTGATGGTATTGTGCAACAGTGAGATATCAACAGGAGGAAAAAGCTACAGATAAAGGCAAAAAGTGTAGGAGAAAAAATAGACATGAAAAGAGAGAAGGGAAAACATAACTCATAATAGAGTCAGCTTTTATTGGAACTATTATAGCCACGTTTAGATACAAACATTGGATTAAAATCCTGCAAAAGATTAGAAGTGTCACATCTTAGCCTCAAATTATAGGTTGCTTTTCAGCTTCACTAAATCTCAATATAATGCATGGCTACCCTATGTCTCTTTAAGTGTCGCAGAGTTCCATTTCACTGACATCAGTAAAATGATGTAAAGAGACATCGATGAAATAGTGTCAAAACCAGTTGCATTTCTTGCCATTAAAACCAAAATATAAAGCACTACCTGCTAAATTTCCTCACTGAAACTTGATTTATTTTTTCGTTGCTTTTTAAAATATTATTATTATTTTGCATAAATGAAAGGGAAAAAAAAGCAAACCAAGAATTATTTTCCATGAGGCCAACCATATTTCTCTGTGAAACAAAAATAATTTCTGGTTTTCCTCTAATGCTTTGAATTCTGAGTTCAAATAGGCAGTGATATTCAGTAATTATATAACAAGGGGATCTTTGTTTGGCCACTCAGTAAATAGATTTAGACAGTAGTGGAGGAAAAAAAGGAGAAATATGAGCGATATAGAATACACGTTTGTAGTTAAAATTTAAAATAATATAGAGAAAAGTAGCAGCACAGAGGAGCTGCAAAGGGACTCTGGTAGTATCAGATGAAAAGAGAGACAGAAAAGTCTGTTACACAAATGAAGTGGGGATACAAAACTGGATGTGTGGGGTAGTCAGATTCAAGGGGCAGTCAGAAGGGCTGACTGCACCCGTTTTCTGAATGTGGTGCTGAGGTGACAAGTTATCCCCAGCACTGCTTCTCATCTTTACATATTGTTTCTTGTCATACTGTCACTTCCATATATCTCAGTCAAAACTCATCCAGCTTGGACTCCATAATCTGGGTAAACTCCTGCTGAGACCATAGTGTACTTTAAAATGTAGTTAACTATTAAATACCATCCAGTATTTTCTTTAATTTAAAATGCTACTAATATTGTATTGTCTTAGTCTTATTAGATAAGTAGCATGCATGGGTATTTTGAACTGTAAGTTATTAATAATGTCTATTTTGTATCTTTCATCTGGCCCATATATTGTTTTCTTTATTTTAGGTATTTACAGTACATGTTATTTTACTTGTACCAGCCATGTAAGAAAATTATATACAAAGCAATGAAAGGTGAACATGTTTAGCAGAATAATTTATCTTCACACTAATTTAAAATTGAATGTTGAACTCAGCTTTTTGGAGAAATTGGAGGGAGTTGGCATTTACATGTTTGAGTTTATTATATTTAGTTTACTTATCATTCAGGTTAGACAAGAAAAACTATCAAAATAAAATAAATTTAACATTATTTGGGGGAAAAAAAAATCTTGTGTCTTCATGATAAATTTGTTTCTTCAAAAGATCTTTCTTATCACCTATTTTGTCAGCATGTTCTTGTATCTGAGAAGATGATTTCTGTTGGCGAGGCAATTTCAAAATGATAGAGTGAGATTAATAATACAAATACAGCTTTTCCTTGGGCTATTGATTTATTGGGTCCCAAATCTCTGAACACTCACCCATCTTACTTATTTTACTTTTGAGAGCAATGACAAAGAAGTTACTCACATGTATGAGTGTTTGAAGGAACTAGCATCTTTGTTGAGTGCAGCTGATTAACAACATATCAAAAAGAAAGAATACCTCTTGTGAAATTATGATTATAATACTTTAGGTGAATCAGGTGTTTAGAGGCATAATCCATTACTAGGAATTGTGAGGAGAGGCAGCTCAAGAAATGTCTTCGTCTGAAGCATGGTAATGTCCCTGCTCCTATTCCACCATGACATGCAGTAGCTTAAGCACTTTCACTTTAGACGTCATTTCATCCAGTGTGGGCATACAAAAGTTACTTGTCTGAGGCTGAAATTTCACAATTCCCTTTCAGACAATCTGTGGGCTGGCCAGTCCTGAAAAGAGCAGTCTTGGTCTGCCTGCGTTTGGCCATGTGTTCCCTCTTCCCTTGTGCCATACGTTAGCATTGTTGTAAACCGGCAGGAGACTTGGATCAGGGGACTGATCGTACTAAGACTTGATTTTTTTAATTTTGTTTTTTCTGAAGGAATGTGGGTACCAAGTTGCATATGGGATGACAACGTTCATTGCAAATAGGCAAGCTGCGTAGTGGGCAGTGCCAGGATGAGTATCATCAGCAGACTGAGGAGGTTATTATTTCCCTCTGGTGCTGGTGAGGCTGCACCTGGAATACTGTGTTCAGTGGTTGGGCCTCCCCACTTCTGGAAGCATAGGAAGAAAGAGGAGGGAGTCTAGCAAAGTGCCCTCTGATCAGAGCAGTTGAAGGAGCTGGGCTTATTTACTCTGTTGAGTTGAAGATCCATAGCGGACTACAGCTATTTGAAGGAGAGTTACAGATGGGACGGAGCCAAAGTCTTTTTGGTGGTGCTAGATTATACAACAAGGAAGAATGGCCACAAACTGCAGATTGAGAGATTCAAGTAGGACCCTGCAAGGCTGATGCAGCACTGGAGGAGGCTGTCCACAGGGGTTGTGGAATCTCCATCCTTGGTGGCTTTCAGGACTTGACTATCAACACTGCAGCTGAGCTGAATTTGTGTTGGCAACAGCCCTGCGCTCAGTGGGAGGCTGAACTAGATGATCTTCAGTGGTCACTTAAATGAACATTTCTCATTTCTCTCTTGCCATGGAAGTTAATGTGAAGGTGTAGCATAAGTCTAAGACCTCTTAAAACACACACAAAAAAGGAGTAGATACTTACAAAAAGCAATTTATTGATTTATCTCATGCTAACATAGATTTCTAAGGCAGGTTACGTGTCTGTTTCTTTCCACTAACTGGCAAATCTTTTAAGACTAGTTTAGATTTTGAAGATTAATGCTGAGACACCCAACCTTAGGTGAGGTGCATCTCAGCCTAAACAATGTCCTTTCATCTGATGGAGTGGTAAATTTCTACACTGTTGTCATGTCCTTCATTGCTGTCATCTGACCCCAGAACAGAAATTTAAATTAGAAAATTTCCAAATTAGTACAGTGTTTAGTATTGAGCTATCTTCCAGAAAGATCTTTTCTAGCAAGATACAGCAACTTCCTTACAGAGAAAACAAGTTAAAGTAAGTTTCAAGACATAGCTTCTTTACAGGATTTTAACATTTCTGTATTTCTGTAGAATGTAAACCTACAAATATTTGAGTGTGATGTATATGTTTTGTATGATTTTGGTCTTGGAAACTTAGGACATGCAATCTCTCAGTGATTACCACAGAATGTATGGACCTAAATAGACCGATTTTTTTTTTTCTCTCTCCCTCACACACACACAGAGGCTCTGTGGAAAACAGTGCTCTGTACAACCTCCCTGTCATGTTGTTCACGTGTCTAGTAGAAGTGGTTGTGTTTTTATTTGTCGCTCGATCTGTATGTGGCAAGCACAACAAAAAGGGTATCTCGTCCTCCCCCACAGTAGCAAAGTACAGTGGGGAAATTTGTAAACAGAGGCTTACCGGTGAATCATCTGCGTCCACAAAATCTGTTTCTTACCAACGTAAGAGAGGCACTGCTGTCAGTTTGAAATGATTCCCAGCCTCTGGAAGGCATACATCGATCATTTAAAACAAAATCCTCACATGAGCTCATCCCAGGGATGCTGAGGTAGGGGAAGAAACACCTGGCTTGCCCCTAAACACGGGACCTTAAGCAAACACTTGAAAGGAATCCGAAAAGCAGTGGCCTGGCAGCGGCAGTGCTGACACCTCGCTAGCCTTTGCTCAGCTTTCTGGCACCAGCCATAGCTGCAAGCTTTATTTTGTGGTTAGACTATCTACCCTGCTGCAGATCTACAACATTGGCACTGATATATATTAGTGAGGAAAAGAGGGAAGCTAATACTGCTGTACTTTGTACTGTTGAGTGGGGACTTTTGGAAGATGGTGTTTAGAGCTGCAAAAATTGTCAGGCAGACTCTTTGGATTGTAACAAACCAGTGAAGCAGTTGTTAGCAGGACACAGAGGATCAGCAAAAAGTCAGAAGTTCAGAAACCAAGCCTCAGCTTGTTCTTCCTTATCAATGAGGATAACAAGCTGCACACAGGCAGACAGCCCTTCTCAGTAAAACCTCAGAAAGTCTTTGAATTAAAAGCGAAAAAAAAAATCTTCTGAGCAGCTTCCTCTGCATGACTTCAGACTGTGGCAAGTGGGTTTTTAACAAAGCGGTGAAAGAAAACAGGCCTGTGTTATCTGAGACGAGGCGTTTCATGCTTTTCACTGGGGGGTTTTCTCAAGCTTGCCGTTGGGGTGTTGTATTCGGTGTGTCAGATCTGCTGGGGACACTACTGACTCTATCGATAGATGCTTCAACTACGTGTTTCACGGTGCTGAACTGCATCAGAATGAATTACGCTCTTTCATGCAACTTTAGGCTGTTTTAAAAGTTGTGATCCACCTATGAGCAGCAGAGTTGCCTGGATAAACATAATTTTTCTCATTCCTTTCCTGCATGCACGCTACAACCTCTGGCAGTAGTAAAAAAGGCAACAATTAACGTTTTTAAAATACATGAAAAATATAGGGTCAAGTACCTCTACAAGAATGGGTTACTGCGAGACAGCCTCTTACCTGTATGGAGAAAGTTCTTCTAAATAACTGGCAATGTCGCAGTGGCACCATAAATGTCCATCCACTCGGTGTACGTGTTTCATATTCTATGTTCCTGGCTTTTTTGCCTTCGAGTCAAGATGACAACTAAAGTCCAATCTCCTGTTTGTCATTCAAGGCCAGAAATAATTCCAGCAAGGTTTTTAATTGGATTTGCATATAACCAGGCATGTTAAATTGCTTTTTGTACTGAATTTATATAACAATGTATACATGCGCACGTGTGTGTGTGTGCCTGCCTGCACATATGTATGTTTGCTTCAACATACTTGTTGCTGTTAGAGATGTAATTTTTCATCCGAGTGTTCAAATGGAGATTTCAGAGATCTGTGATTTAAAATATGCTGTGCTGTCTTGTTCTAGTAGGAGTTTTTCCACTGTAACAGAATTATCTGCCAATTTGATTACATTCCCTGTGATTTCAGTTGATTCTGGTATTTGGATTCTAAACAACAGCTTTGTTCTACAGCTTGATACAAACACCTAAAGCAGCTCAGTCTCAAGAGATACTTTAAAATATTTTCTCCATGTGTGTATATGTTTGTACATTATGCAAAATAATTTTTAAGACAGCCAACTTCAAATAGTGGTGTGTGAATAAAATAATAATTGTACATTTAGAGACCGTCTGTTTGATATGATGGAGTTTTATTTCCTTCATTGCTACATTTGAATATTTTGCAGAGTATAACTGCACATTTACATTGACTATTTGACTTACTCCTCTTGCCTGGAAGGACTTGGAATTCTTTTATGAGAAAGGAATATAATAATTCTGTCACTATTACTGTTTGCTACCTGCTATAATAAAATACTATGAGGCTTAAACTTTTGAGTGACTGTTGTCACTGCAGTATTGTACATCTGCAAATACAACAAAGTCATGTGGAAGCAAAAAGTCCTGCTACATGAATGCGTTCGGCTGGAGCCCATGAAGGTGATAGATAAACATTTATGTAGTTCTATTTTAAAATTCTTCCTGCAAAAACTCTTTTTTGAAAGTTATTTTGCAACTGTTAAAAAATGGGTGCTGAAAATATAATTGCGTTTTTCATGCTAACTTTGAGTTCTGTAAGGTTTCTTATATTTGGATGTAATTATGATAGATCTTATAAATTATAAATTATAATTTATCTCTTTTTCTTTGCAGAGTCACAGTGTACACTCTGTGGGGAGCCTGAAGGTGAGCATGTTTTTCTGTTAATATTTTTCAAAGCAGCTAGAGATGAACATTTGACTCAAATGGTACACATGTACAATAGATTGGAAACGGTGTCTGAATGATGAGGACCAATGAAAGACGTTCTTCCCTATGTTAGATACCAAAAATGAATTGAATTAAGCTGAGTAAAGCACAGCACATGCTCCAGGCAGGAAATATCTTAAAGGACAAATATTCCATTAGAGCAAAAATTGAAATATTTATTTCTTTTTCTTTTGTGTGTTTGTCAAACTAATTTTGGGTAAGAGAGAATGTGAAGAGATATTTAAGGACATCACTTTGAGGATGGAAAACAAAGGGATTGGACATAAAAGGGAAATGAGAAAATGCTTTTATATTTGATATTACAATTATAGAGAACTGTGAAAGTAACACTTTTTTTGCAGGTGAAGTGAATAAATATTGCTTCTGAAACAAAGATAATTAAGCAATAACTGTTACGCAGTGCAAATATATGCCCACATGAAGGTGTTTGGTAGTTTGTTATGTTTGCTTTTTTCCAAATGAGTAATTAAATGCTAAGGTGAGACCCACAATTTATATAAATAAACACTGAAGTAATGAGATTATGATATTTAAAGCAGGCTGTTATTAAGGAAAATCTCTCTTATTTATTTATTTCATTTATTTATTTATTTAGTAACATTCATGCTGTTATAAAGAAAATGTCAAAAAGCTGACTTTAGTTTCAAATCAACCATCTGGAGTCTTTCTAAGAAACATAGTCTGAAATAGCAAATGTAAATGCTGTAGCAAAGTACATGAATTAAAAAATAAAATTATTGATTCTAGGCTGGTCCCAAAGACATTCAGGTTTAGATCTTGAACAGTTTCTGAAAAACAATTTAAACTTTTAATGTTTTATAAATTTAGGAGGGAGAAGTTATTAAGAGATGAAGCCTGGAAGTTAGAGGCTTTGAGACCCTGCAACTAATAAAATAACTCAGTAAACTAAATATTCATTATCTGCTTCTCCTTTGTTATCTACTGACAAATAATTGTTTCAGATTTTTTTTGACTTTGCATTCCTTTAATATACAGTCAATTCTTGATTTGTTCATTTTCTTTGTCCTTTATTCGATAAATCTATATTAGCACCATACATATACGTAAAGGAAAAATAAGACAGGTGTTTGTTTGCCTTTCATGAGATATTCCTTTCATGATAAGGTTGTCCAACTTTAAAGTTATGCATTGGATGAGTTCTGTTTTATTACATGTTATGCCTGCTTTATAACAGCAACTCTCTTATTTTCATTACTACTCTTTCATACATATTCAGCTTTGCAAATTTTAATACATGTACATAGACTTTGTAAAAAGGGAATTAAAAAAATTAGTAAAAAAAATGTTTAACATTTATATGACTAAAAACCCACAATCAAAAGATAATTATGTGTATTGCTTTAGGAGCAGTCCTCAAGAACATAATGTTCAGTTTTTAGCTTAGTAGAAATGAACTTTCCCAGGAATGAATGTCTCCTGGATCACCATACTCTCCCCTCAAATACAATATTACTGGAATGCTAATTATTAATTCTCTGCCTCAATTTTAAAAATATTTACATTAATGTCAGCTTAGACTAGTGTCAAGACTTAGAATCTTAAGTTTTTTCCTTGCCAGATTAGCACAATTTCTGATCCAATACTGAATGTTCACAGAAGTTTTATATGTGATTTTGTGATGAAGCAGTACTTGCTCAGTAGATATGACTTTAGATTCTAGAAGGCCATTCGAAAAGAAACTGCACATCTTTGTTGTGTAAATTGAAACCAACCAAGAACTCAAAACAGAAAAAATATAGTTTCCCTCTGGAATTTTCTATAAATTCTGCTATGGTTTCAAAGTAAATTAAGTGAGTTACTTACAGAATTAAGGAAGAACTAAAAAAAGCAACTTTTTGCAATATTTTAATTGGAAATTCTGACTTTTCTCTGTAACCTTCTTCAGAAATTTAAGATATTCCATAGCTTATTGTTTGCATTTTTGGTTTCTGAGGCAAATTCAAAGAATATCATTTAATGGTAATACCATTTGTCTCTAGGTTCCTTTTTCCTCCTCCTTTTCAGAAAAAAAATCAAAGTTCACTATGTACATTAATGTGCTTTAGCATATTAAGATGAACTTGCAAAATCGTAGGACAGATGCGCCATGGTGTAGGCCTCCTATATTAATTTCCAAAGTGGTAAGCAGAGACTTGTTCATAGAATAGTAGATGTGGAGAACTCTCCCTGACTTGGGAGAGAGGAAGAGAAGGCTTCATGTATTACCACTTCTGAGTTCCTCTGAAGCTGTTTATACCATTTATTGTAAAACCTCCAGCTAGCTAGTGGGGAGTTTCTGAATAACGTCTTCTGCCTTCTATAAGAAAGGTGGCAGACAGTACGTGTATTACAAGCCACAAATTCTGATTGTCAAATTGATCAACTGCAGTCCTCACTGTTCCTGTGATGGTCCATCCTTTCTCTAGCCATCACTCCCCTTTCAAAACCAACAGTTTGGTCCTTGGATTACCAGTATATCCAAGTGCAATAGGAAATGAGAAAACAGAGCTCTTCACTGGGGGTACTTAGCAAAGTTTTTAGCAGTTAGTGCCACACTTCAGGAAGCAAGGGCATTTATCTGCATGCACATTGTTGCACAGGTGTGGGACAACACGTGCGCATGTTATATAGAGGGAAAAAACATCAGACATGGGAGTGAGATATAAAATATCAGAATACAGATTTCACGTTTCAGTGTTTCGCCTGTGGAATTTGTGGATCTGTAGATAAAAGTGTATCATGTGTCCTCCTTTGTAGCCTATCTAAAAGAGAATGAGTTGGACAACACTGAGGTCTCTATCTGAGAGTCAGTCTTTTTTATGAGCTGCAAAGGCTTATGTGTTCTGTTTCAAAAATCATGGGTTCGCTCTGTGTTACTGACAAGCATGTCGGCTACCGTTCCTGTCAGTGTGAGATGTTTGAAGGCCAGGAGGCCTATTTTATACTGGGAGGAAACTGAAGTTGCAGAAGACAGAGATAGTGGTCTAATAAATCATAAATCCCATTAGTGTATCTACTTTGAGCTGCCCCATCTTCTCGAAATGCAAGAGCAGCATTTCCAGAGAACAGTCGCCTTTGCAGAAGTGATCTGCAGTTGACAGATTATGTTGTCATGATAAACACTTTTGGGTTGGTTTTAGGATTTTTTTCCAGCTCAGATTTGAAGTGAGGATGGCATGTTATAGACATGTGTCTAGCTCAGTCTTTGACAGCCAACATAGTCTGTTAGAAATGCTGGTGTAGTCATGAGTAGTTTCAGGAACAGTTATCCCCGTTAATCCTCAAGCAGATATTTCTGTTCTTTCTAACTCCTGGTAGGTATTTGCAGAAGTTTTTGAAAGGACTATATTAACAAATATAATTTTCTATATTACCAAAATAACAAACAAGTACGTTTGGTGGCAGCTAAAATTTCAGTAGTCCACTTCTCAAAGACTATGCAAATGGAAACTTTTCTTACAGGCTTTTTAATATCCTTCACAACTCCAGTAGTGACTTACTGTTTCTATTCATGGTTTTTACCTCTGTATTTTATGCTTATTCCATTTCTTTCCTTGTAAAGATAAGCAGGCAGTCCTGTACAATACCAACACTTGCAACTTTTGTAAAAATAGACACCTCTATACATTCTTTGACAGCACAAGCTTTATCTGAACACACAGATCTGGAAAATGTGGTGTTAAAAAGGAATACCACTGAATGGGGGTGTTTTGAGCGAAGTTAGAGAGGAATTAATAGAAGGTCTGGCTCTCTCCAGCATTTCAGTCTATCACCTGTTTCAACACAAGAAAATAATGGTAAAGGTACAACTTGTTTCAGGAAGTCCTTTAGCTACTACAAGCTATAGATGACTGGATCCAGATAAAGCATCATTGTACGCTCTGCTTTTCCTTAGACACTTCTCGCTTAAAAGTAAGGAAAACATGGGAAAATGCATTTCTCCAAGTACCTGCTACTGGCAGTTATGGAGGACAGAACCCTGGGAACATCAGCCTTTGATCTGACCCTCTGTAAATGGTCTTATAGGCTTGCTGGTTTCTTAGCAGTTTTGAGACAAAAAATAGTGGCTATGTGTAGAATTTTGTTTGTATATCCATGGGATAGAAAACCCAGGTTAACTTTGCTGTAGGTGTTAAGCTTTCTCTCCTGTTACTGTGATGCTGATAGCAATTTCCAATTTATTTAAAAGTATCCATGATGAAAATAAGCTTCTCTGTGTAGAAGCTCCTGATGCATTTTGAGAGTGGTAGAATACTCTGAGCAGTTATGCAAAGACTGTGGAGTTCTACCTATTGTTTACTCTGTTATCTGGTAACTCTTAATCTTGCAGTCTATGTACAGACTGTAGTATTCATATCTTGTTCTACTAGAGATATAATGTGGCAAATGTCCTTTCAATTCCATGACATTTAGTAATCAAGCCTGTCTCACCATGCATTGTAAAAGATACTGATATACACAAAGGCATACTAGATTTACTCTAGCCTGAAATTAACTTTATTAATCTTTTATTAACTTTTTATTTACTATAGTCAGAAACTGAATACCATACTGGGCAAACGTTTGGCCTTGTCTGTGGTGGAAATCCTGGTATCCTTTCTGCAAAGGCCTTGTGACTTTCTAACAGTCAACCTCCAAAGAATGAATTGGAAATATTCCCCCTTTCCTACCCCATCTAGATGACTGGGCATTTTTAGGTAAATTCATGCAGTGGGGCAACTGTAGATCCAAAAAATATATTAGAACTTACTGCAGTTATCTCAACTTCTGTGGAGGTTTCCATCTAAAGCATACGAGGGCACTGAGAGATGGCATACAGAAATGTCTTGCTCTGGCATGAGAAAATCATAGAATCACTTAGGTTGGAAAAGACCCTTAAGATCATCGACTCCAACTGTTAACCTAACACGGCCAAGTCCACCACTAATGAAACAGACTTTGGACACACCACGGAATCAGACCAGTACTGTTCTGGATGTAGCACACAGTATCTAAATTTTTATATCTATGAATTTAGATAAAAGGCAGTGATATTAGTGCAGAGAGATTATGATATTCTTCATATTTTTCTCCCTTGTGACCAGTGGCAGCCAGAATCAGGGTCTTACAGATTGTCCCAGTTTAGAGGAACTAGCAATGAAATTAGGGATTGTTTAATGATCTTTTGTATACTTGCAAAGAATGGTGAAGTCCTGGGTGAAAGAAGTCTCAAAGAGTGAGAGAAAATTTCTTTGCCCCCAAGTAACCATCTTCTCACACCTAGCAAAGTAGACCAAAAAGTTTTCACAGATGTCTCCTAAAGTCACAGAATTTACTTGTACTGGCAGTCTGCCATGCACTTTCTGGTGCTTTCAGCACTTTCTTTCTGCTGTATTGCACTTTCCTTCAACAGTTTTTCCTAAGAATTTCTCCAGGTAGTTCAGATTCTTCCTCAGCATCTCAGATCTCTTTTGGGCTGTGGTGTGCACCTACAGTTTGAATTAAGTTCGCCCATTATTTTTTGCAAGTAAGTGGCACAAGAAATAGTTGGTGTTTGTTAGACTTGCTGAGTTCAAGCTTGTCATAGCAACCTTAGAACAGTGACTTTCTGTTAATTAGGTAAATAAATGTTCCAGGTAAAAGGAGAGTTTAGAGGAGACCTATTTCTTAAAATATCTCAAAGTGAAACCATTATTTTTCCTACACTTGTTTTGTTAACTTAAACACTTAATAATTCAAACAGCCGATGCATAGACACTGCACGAATCCAAGTGTCAGAAGACTGAGAATTTTCTGACAATTATGTATTATCTGACAAAAAATCCAAGTGTCAGAAAATTAAGGGTTTTTTTACTGTTGAATTACATTTTCAAGCTAAGATGCCAACATAATTCTGTCATTCTCTGAGAAGAAAAGAGTTAGTGCAAAAATTTTAGCAAAGTTACAAAAAGGCTAGAGTATGTCACTCATTTACCCATACAAAAGTTTATGTCAATTAAAATTAGAAGGGGTTTTAATATGATTAAAAGTTGAGGATGGTTTTAATTGTTCATTTATTTATTTATAGTGAAAGAAGTTTGAAATTAAAACAAATGGTACCAATTGAATTGTTTGTATTTGCTCATAAGATGCATAAAATTTTCAGTAGAATTTGCGAAATATAAGAAATATAAATAAATAAGTGATAGTAACAACAAAAAACTTCTACTTCCCTTGAGGAAAAAAAAGTCTTTTTCAAGTAGGTCAATATTACAATGGTGGATCTACTTCAGGTACTACCAGCTTGAGTGCCCTCTGTGCTCTGGTTAATACTACTGTGTTGGAGTTGGGGGGGGGAAATAAGTCTATTGGTTTTGGTTTTGTTTTGTTTTGGGTTTTTTTGTCAAAATAAAGAACCTGGGGAATAGGTAGTTCAGAAAAATAACCTAAACTTGGCAATGTGTCTTAATATTGGTGATGTTCCATCTGGGTAGTTCCAGCTCTGAATACAAGCATTTTTCTTTGTATCTAGTGGAAAACTATTACAGGCATATTAATAACTCCAGATAATTTTGCTAATCTTCATTTCACTAATCTTAACATTTAGTAATCCACACTGAAAAGTGGAAGTTTTATCACTGTTTGCAATGACTTTCAAGAGTCCTGTAGTCTTAATTTTTTATATATTATGCTGTATTTACTAGACCAACAGCTATCAGTAACAAAAATTGAAGTTGTCTAAGGAAGCAAAGTAAATTTCAAAACACATAATCCTGACATATTTAAGGAATCAACAACACATAATAAAATCTACTTTGCCTAATTTTAATATTTCTTCTTTTTGTGCTAATTACAAAAGTTTCACAGTTTGTTCAAATTAGAAAATTTATTTTTCTGTATATGTACCATTGAAACACTGAAGTAAATTATTGTTCCTGCTATCAACATAATAATAATTCATAATTATTACATGAAGTGATTGACATAATGCTGACTTGATGCAGTGTTGTATGAAAAAATTTATTTAAATATAGGGTCAAGGTCTTTGATCTTTTTGCTTTGATCCATTTGTTGTGCCAGCAGCCTGGTTGTCAGGAATAGTCACATTTGTGTGCCTGTGTGAACTTCTGTGCTAACATTTAAATAATAGGTTCTGGTAAAATCACTGGTAGTATGAAACTTTCTCCCGATCCAAGTATTGCTAATATACCTTTCTTTCCTTTTTTAACACTTTAGCTACTACTCTCAAAGTGAAATGATTTGATTTTTCATCTTCATGGAAACTTTTTCAAGTTGCATAGAAATGTATTGCTATCATTCTCCATTGTGTAGTCTGTAAACATTGAACCTTTTTTACTCTTAGATCAAAAGGAAAAATGCAAGTTAGTTACACTAGATATTTTTTTAAATAGAATAACCTGCAAAATTTGGAGATTGTACAAACATAAATATTTAAAAATCTCTTTCTCACTAGGCTAATATGTCTAAATTTACTCATTAATTTCTTCAGGATAACAAGTTATAGTATATTCACAATGTGCATTATTCTTGAACTGTGCTGGATTTTATATAAAGTGAAAAGATGAGATGTGCATAATGATTTTTAGCAAAGAGTTAGAGTATGCTTTTATTCAAACAATATTGAACACCATGTTGCTACTGTATTTTCATGTTGCCTACATCTGGGCAGACAGCAAAAGTCATCTACAGTATGCCCGCTAAGGATTTAGTTGCAGAGAAAATTCTCAGTGTCTAGATATACTTGAAATATTTGAAGATTTAATTTTGAATTCTAAATTCTATAGTTTATATTTGCATAGTTTATAAGGTTATATATGGCATTGCTAAAACGTATATTTTTGTCTATAACAAGGAATAAAGTTGTCCATTTTATTTAGTTGTATTGAGGACTGTATTGTATTTAAAGGACTAGGACCTATGTAAGCTAAGTGTGAGATATGGTTATCTCAAGTTTGGTGCATTTCCTTTACAGACTATCTTGTGGTAATTTAAGATAAAAGTCTTAAAATAAAAGAATAAAATTCTCAGGTGTGTTTTAAGGAAATAAATTATTTTCTTTAAAAAAGTGTTTTCCAGGCCACCTGTCATTTATATCTAGAATAAATTTAATTTATTTTTCAGCTGTTTCTATTTTTCCTATGTATAAGAAACAGCTGTCCTCAAAACTACATTGTTGTCCTTGTTTTTTTCATGTACTGATTCACTCTTCTGGGTTGTGCAAACCAAGAAAACCCCAAAACTGATTTAATTTGGACAAATAGGATGTAATCCCAAATGCAGAAGGTATTATTTGTACATTCAATTTACATTGTTGTGATTAAAAAGCCAAACAAAACCAAACACAAGGACCATCTCATCTTTCCTGCTTCAATATGAATGAATAAATGAAAAGCTAATTTGGTTTCTGGAGAGGGAGAAGTTGACCTCAAAGGTTAGAGTCGGCACGCGCTTAAGGTGCGTGCAGCATTGGTAATGTGAATATTTCCTCTGCCAACAGTGAATGAAGTGCCACATGTTATTTAGTCCTACAGAGGTCTGGGCTTCAGCGTTTGCTGGCGTAGGGACCCATGTAAGTAAGGTCAGTGCAGCCTAGAAGACGCTGATATTTTAAATTAACCTCTGAATAGAAGTATGTATGTATGTATATAGACACACTTCTTTTTTTCCATTTTTCTTATTTTGCTGTTTAACATGTTTTTATATTACATGAAGTGTCCTGTTTTGAGTAGCCATTCGTATACGTCAGATTTGTTTGCTGTATGTTAACTTCTGCAGTAGCATGTTTCTCTTAAAGATATTATTTTAGAAGTAAGTATCATAAATAAGAATGTTGCTTTTATAGTGTGAACTGTCTGTGCTTTCCCTTAGCTTCTAATTTTCATGGTCTGCAATGCTTAGGGATTGTGTATTCATTCAACTGTAATACTCCTTTGTACATATACACAGCTGATCTCTTTAAGTTGAACAGTAATGTCTCCGGAATATTGCCTGCAGCTTCTAGCTTACTTTGTATTTTGGAAAGATACTTTTGTGCCTTTGTAGGATAAGAAACATGATGGATTTCTACCAAAACATACAGATGATTTTTTTGTAAAGTGTGTTTTTTTTGTAAAGAGTATTAATGTACTCTTCATATATACTCATTCAAGTTACTACGTATTTGACTGAGTAAAGTTGAAGTGGCAGATCTTAGGGGTCAGTTTTTAGTTCTGCAGTGTATAGCTTGGCGTGGACAGTTTGCAAGCTTGATTTGACTTTCACCATATCACTCCCTGGATCTGTTCCTTAGTCCCAGGCTCAGGGCATGCCCAGATGGTCAGTCTGGCCTCTGCAGACAGCTGGTTTGTAAGCTAGGCCTGCCTTAGCTTGCAGCTCAAGTGCAAGCTTGAGTGGTCAAGCATTGGAACAGGCTGCCCAGGGAGGTGGTGGAGTCGCCATCTCTGGAAGTGTTCAAAAAACATGTGGATGTGGCGCTTCAGGACATGGTGTAGTGGGCATGGTGGCGTTGGGTTAATGGTTGGACTTGATGATCTTGAAGGTCCTTTCCCACCTTAATGATTCTGTGATTCTGTGAAATCTAACAGGAACCTTGTGCTATAGGGGAATTGTCAATATATTTGCAGTCTTCTCAAAGGAGAAGGTGAAGCCAATTCTACATGTAAAGTGAGATGCAAAATGCTGTATAATATCACAGGATCTTCTGTATGCAAGATAAAGTAACTGTTTCTCAATCAGTGTTTAATTCTTCTAGGTAGGGGAAAAGTCTTAAAAAAATCAGTGGTTGCAAGGTTTGAGAAGCACGGCTGTAATAGAAAGCAAAAACTTCTTTTCCTATCACCACACACTGTGACCTTCAAAATCAAATATTTCCAATCCACCTTTTGAAACCCATGCACAAATAAATTATATGATTATTATTGCACACATGTATGCATTTCAATCTGACTGAGCAGATCATGAATGATTTTTACTTTGATTCTGGATCATCAATCTGAAAAGGTTAAGAAACAGTGTACTAGGAGAAGAAACCCTTTTCTGAAGCCAAAAACGGCATTAATTTAGCAGAGATTTCCATGCAGGAGGAACGCTGACTTCTCCTAGAGTGTACATTTGCATAAAATTTAGATAACTTCTGGCACTATTCACCTCAACAATGTATGAAAATCCCAGGTTCTTTGTGCAGAGCTACAACTGATATTAGCGGAAATACTATGTAAAAAAAGAGTAAGGACTTTCACAGCAAAGAACTTCAAGCAGAATGATTTAGACTTCTGTACCTGCTGATTATTTTCCATCAGATTTCATCACAATTTTAGTCACTGGAATCAACGCACACCTTATAAAATATTAAAGCCAATGTTTGTCTGTAATCATATGTGACAAAGAAATAGCTTTGAATATGTGGTTGGAAATACTTTTTTGTATCTGATGACTGACTGTCCGTGAAAATGAATAATATGATGGCAGCAACTGTGTTAAAAAAAATTAGCTTGTGTGGCTGAATGTTAATCAAGCTCTTCAGTGCTTGCCTCTGAAAAATACTTCTGAAAAATCCTGACATAGTATTGTTCCAGTTACTTGAAAACTTGATTTCCAGGTGCATCAACAGGCAGCATGTCCTCCGCAGTGTAGTTCCTATCCCAGTGCTGGTTTTATAGGTTTTAACACCATACAATATAACTGAAGCTGGAGTCATTGAGTTCTTTTCCCACAGCTTATTTTTCTCAGTGGTACAAATTGACTACCACTGTACGCTTCAGCATGCTTAGTAAAAAGAATATAGTAAACTGCTAGGTTAATGCCTCACATAGGTCATGGTTCAGTCTTTATTTGTTTTACTGAATGTAACCCATGAAAAAATATTGGAATAAATATATGCTGTCAGATATAGGGCTTCAGGCATGATGCAATGAGTTTCTTGGAAGAAAAAGTGATAATATTTTTTTTCACTTTTTAGAATGGATTCATTTTTTAATCAGAAAATTCAAATGTTGAACTCAGTTTCAGTTAATGTCCATTATCACCCTTATTTATGAGATGGACTAATTATTAAAACATAGAAATAATTTCTCTTTCAGCATATGTGGACACAGTAACTTCTTGGGATTTTTATTTTGTGTTGAATTTTCACTATGCCATTACATTTTTTGTTTGTCAAGTATATCATGATAAGAACCGAATGTCTGTGTTTGCAAATCAGACTCTATTCTAAAAAGAAACTTCTTAAAGTGTTTCTCAGCTAACATGAAATAGTTACAGTGTTGAGATAATTACATCTCAACAGTCTTTGTGCTTTAAAACCAGTGACAAAACCACATTTCTGATGTAGATTATTCTAAGTTATGGATTTCATGAACTGAAATAAGGCTCTAAGTTAATGTCATGAATGGCACCATGGAGATTTTATTTTCGTCTTTTCCTCAGTAATCTTCAGTTCATCATATTAAGACAGAAGAAAATGAATTCCCTTACTGATGAAGAACATGTGGGTGTTTACTTTTTGCCTTTGTTTTCCTTTGTGTATACTGTGTACAAACTACTTTAAAACTAATTTCGTGCTAGACATAGTGATTTTCACTTTTCTGACAGTGATGAAACATCTGATTAAGTGATTGTTTAACCACTTTAATATTTGCTTTGTATCACAGAACCAGCACAGAGGAGCTGGAGGATATTCCTGAAGCTAAGCCAAAATATTCTACTTCTTTTGATCTGTGTTAGCATGCTAGACACTTTAAGACCAAGAAAAGTCCATGCAGTTCAAATTCTGGCCTTTTCTTCTGTTAGCTAAATCTGATTCTTGATACCATAAGGCTCATGTATGTGTTATGTTTTCTAGCTAGCCAGCTGCTGAGAGTTTAAACCCAGCTTGGGAGAGGGTTTCTTGGCATGATTTATTTCATGTTGTAAAAATGCTCATAGAGGAGAACACGTTATGACTGTCTCTGCCATAAGAAATTATTTGGAGGTACCAGTACGTAATTTAGGCATTCCGCTTGATACCAGAAGTTCCCTGCCTGTAAATGTTGTGTCTGAGTGCACTCTTGTTTTAAATATGGGGCATGTTTATACTCTGTATTACTGAATGTCTTCATATTGATCTAAAACCTAAAAAAGGTTAACAGAAGAAATTCTTGCTTTAGACACAAGATTAACAATGGACGGCTGCTAAACTTCAACAGCCATAGATTTAATTGTAGCACTCACAAACCAAGAGATATTGCCAAGGGCAAACTCAGCTTTCAAGTCTGAATTCCAGATGTTTGGTAAATAAGGAACAGATTCACTGACTGATGGAGGACTTCATGTAGCAAAGGGGTCAAATTCTACTTAGCAACGGAGAAGCCAGAGCTGTGGAATAGAAGTGAGTTTTTAGACGTTGGGACTTGCACAAGAGCAGAATTGTGAAAACGTAAAGAACTTCTGAACTACCACCAAAGAATAGTCAAGAGCAGCAAGGAATGGAAGAAGGGAAATATCTGTGTTTTATTTTTATGACACAGTGTAAGCCATTTTTCTTGTGCTGGATTGTGACTTATGTCACAATAAGCTAAATGTGATTTATACACAGAATCTTTACAAGTCTTATTTCTCTGTTAGCATTCAATGACTTTAACCTTGAAAAGGTGAACTCAGATTACCCATAACCTGCAGAGGAACAAACTTATTTGTGATCCCCCAAAACAACACAGCTGAGCTTCAGGTTCTTATTCTGTGAGGCGATAGTAGAGAGGCCATGGAAGGAGATTAAAAAACTCATTTCTCTTACTGGGGAAACCAAATATAGCAGCAGCATCTAGCAGGAAAGATCAGCTGTGGATGTGACAGAAGATGTAACAGAAGAGGGACCAAGTCCAACTTCATAATTGGAATTCTCGCTCTATTCCATTGATGCAGTTTTTTTCAGCCTCATAGCCTCCAAAGGATGGTGGCTTTAACACCTGCAGTGAATTTGTTCCCATTTTAACATTTTAATATGTCTGTGTAAAATGGTTGTACTCGGCTAAACTACATAGTACCTTTCTGCCATAATTACTTCACAGTAGCAAGCTCAGGATTTGACATATCTGAATGATTAGGCATCCCAAACAGAAATTATTAATTTGTTTGAAATGGGAAGGTTAAGAAAATTTTGCACTAAATTTCTCCTACAAGACAGCTGTCCTGGTTTCAGCTCAGACAGTGTTAATTTTCTTTATAGAAGCTAGTGTGAGGCTGTGTTTTGGATTTGGGATGAAAAGATGTTGATAAGGTGCTGATGTTTTGGGTTGTTGCTGAGCAGTCAAGGACTGTCCAGCTTCTCATGATGGGCTGCCAGCGAGCAGGCTGGGGGTGCACAGGGAGCTGGAGGGGACACAGCCAGGACAGCTGACCCAGGCTGGCCAAAGGGATATTCCATACCATATGACGTCATGCTCGACATATAAAGCTGGAGGGAACAAGAAGGAAGTGGGGGAACATTCAGAGTGATGGCGTCTGTCTTCCCAAGAAACCATTACGCGTGATGCAGCCCTGCTTCCCTGGAGATGGCTGAACCCCTGCCTGCCCATGGGGAGTGGGGAATGGATTTCTCGTTTTGCTCTGCTTGCGCGCGCAGCTTTTGCTTTGCCTATTAAGCTGTCTTTGTCTCAAACCATGAGTTTCCTCACTTTTACTCTTCTGATTCTCTCCCCGTCCCACCCGGGGGGAGTGAGCGAGCGGCTGCGTGGGGCTTAGTTGCCGGCTGGGGTTAAACCACAGCAATAGGTGAGGTAGAAAACTGCCTGCATCTGTGCTCTGTTCCTAGAACGATCTTTTAGAAATATCAGCCCCTGAATATAAAGACATATATAGAATATAAAGACATATATAGAATATAAAGACTTGTGCAAGATCTTGCTTACTTGATAATAAGTTTTAACTAGACATTGACAAATCAATCATTCTGACTCACAGGGGAAAGAATTAGGCAATTTGTTACTGTCTCCAAGGATGATAAAGATAACGGGCAGAAGTGTTGGAGGAGGATCCAAAGTGGAACATTGACAGAAGCAGAAACAAAATACAGCCCTAGCTGACTGTGTAGTCAGCTACTATCCCTGCTGACTGATCACAAGATCTTGCGTTCAAAGTACACTTACTACTTGCGTCTAAATAGCTAGCATTCTGTAGCAAACCTAAGTTATCCTCACAATTAAAAATGAGGTTACCCATTAACATGCGATGAGTTATATTTTCAGTTGAATCTTCAGAAATGACAAACTCTAGAGACATAAAATCAGTACTTACATCATTAAAAAGAGATAGTAATGTTCCATATTGTATTTTGGGACACTGCTACAGATGCATTATTAAATAATATATCATGTTAAATAATATGTTATTGTAGCTAACAAAAAGAAAATATTGCAGTCACTTTGTATGGCTTTCAGTATATGCTGTCAGAGGGTATTTTCTCCAGAAAAACCTTCTGCCAGAGAATTCAGTGGTTCCAACTGAGAATTAAAAAAATGAAAAAAAAATCAACATTTGAATTACTTTTAAGGTTTGAAAGCTGTGGTAGTAAACAATGCAATTAAATACTGCAATTTATTTCTGAAAGATATGTAGGAATCCCAAATAAGGACATTTTTGTGGATGTATAACCTGTTTATTAACAAGAGTTCTTTCAGTTGTCTTTTTTTTAAATGTAGTAAAAGGTCACTGTCACGTTTTAAGGTGTTGTGAATAAGCTGGTATAACCTTACACAATCCTATGGTATTCAGTAGGCAGCAACGTGACCACAGTAATAGTAGGCTCTTAGGCAGAGCCTAACACATATAGTTAGAATTTAATACCCAATATGTACAGTCTGGTCACCATGTTTATGCTTGTTTTGTAGTGATTGGTTGGTTACCAAATTTTAAATTTCGAATAAATCTAGTACGCTTTGGTTGAATTCACAGAGACCTGCTTAATAAGCTGTATGATCTAAAAACAGATCAAATGTACAGTGAAACCAAAAGAAATTTATAAAGTGAAAGTGACACTATTTAGCAGGAGCAACACTTCAATGCAATTTGAAGAAATGAATGATAATTGTTTTCACACTGAAATGTGGGAACGCAGCAGGGCAATTCCAAGAAGTGCCAGGATCTTCCTCCCTTACTGGCTTAGAAAGAGATAAATGCATTGTAAATATTCACAGCTTTGATATTTTCTTCAACTCACCAATTCCTTACAGAACATTTTTCACTCTGTGGTAAACATCTCTCCTGTCTCACTCTGAATTTAGAGCCCTAAATCCCCACACCATTCTTCTTTCTGTTTCCTTGCAGCATAATATATTATACTCTATCTACTGTTAATGTATGTACAGTGGAGAACTTTGTTTCTTGTTTGAACAGGTTGTACACTGATTAATAAATGCTGCATAATTTATTGGAGAATTGCTCATAGAGTGATAAATTAAGCTTCCTAGCAGTACTGAACTTTTGGCAAGCTTCTTTCTGGTTGTACTTTCTGGTTGAATAACATTGATACAGCATCTCTCCTCGGGAGAAGTGACTATAATTAATACTAATTTTAAAGAGGTGATCTGAAATTTTAGGTTCAGGTTCATTTTTAAAGAAAAGGTCGGACTTGTTGACAAGAAAACTTCTCGTGGAAATGTAGGGATTCAGATGACAATGTGCTTACTAATGTTTTGTTAAGTAAATATAGTAGTATAGTAGCTGATTGAAAGCTTGCCTTTGGAAGATGTGAGACCCTTCAGTCCCTATTCCACTTACTTCAGAAGAGGGACACTGAAGCTGAGAGTCCATTTTCCAGATGAATGTCCTGTCATGGATTATAGGCTAATGTAGAACAGGTCTCCAGTGGCCTATGTAATCATTCTTTCTTTGAGACAGTAGACAGTTGTTTATCCATAATGGTACAAGAGAAATAGATAAACAGATTAACCAAAAACGGAAGCAAAATTCAGTCACCTCTTATAGTTCTGTTTGTAAGGAATAAAAATGAAACAAAGGAAGTGCATGGAGTCAACAGCTCTGTTTAGTGAATTATTCCTTTTTCATAACTTGTTTGCTTAGTATTTCCTATGATTTACATTCTTCCAGTTTAAGAAATGTTAATGCAGGTAATCAGATCTAAAGCATGGCCTCGTGGTGTATATCCCAACATGTTTAAGAGACATTTGTAGAAACATCACATTTTGGAGAGACCATGCACTGGATTACTAGGTGTAAAGTTTCACTATTTACAAAGGTAATTTTACTGAGTATTATTTGGAACAATAAAAGGAGAAGCTTACTATGCTAGTTGCTGGTGTGTTTCTGGATGAAGTTTATGATGCTGGCATCAACCTGTCTGTTTTGGAACCTCTTTATTGTCAGAGAGAAGCTTCCTTCTGAGTGTGACACTGAACCCACTGTATACACTGCGGTGCTTGAATTTACAGCCCTGGCTAAAGCAATGGGGCTACTGGCTCCTGGACGACTGCCGCACTAGCCTTGCCCTGTCCTGCCTTCATCAGCTCCCAAAGGTTAATTTCAAACTGAGTCTAAAACAAGTGACTTCCTATAATAACTGACTAATCCAAGTCTGGCCACTTAATGTGTGATTTTTGTGTTTTCAGTGTATATGAGAAACAAAAAGACAAAATAATACTCTGTTCTTTAACAGGTTTTGTTTACCCTCAAGTCAATTTTTGTCTCTTGCCATTTTACTGCACTGAGTAGTGAAACAGTCTTGATCCTCAAAACACATCTGGATGTTTACATCGAGTAACAAAGGCAAGCTCAAGGGCTGCTGTCTGAGTGCAGATCAAAGCTCCACCATGTGGGTTGTTTTTAAGTTCTGTTTTTTTTTATGAGGGGAAAAAAAAAGGTGTTAATGCAAAGAAATCAAATTTGTAATTAAGCATATAGCAGGAAATAAACGTAATCCTGAAACAGACCATCTCAGTTTCTTAGGTAAGCTTGATATCCAAATCCATTCTGTCTTTTGTCATCTTTCTCAAACTGATGCACAAGAGAAAGCTGACTAAACTGATCTACAAATTATTTCCCTCTCTCCCCTCTGTGTTTTCCTGTTTGTCTTATTTCTACCAAGTACACTTCATAAAAGTCTAAATCAAATAATTGTGTGTTAGCACTTATGATTGTGTTGAATACCAACTCTTTTTCCAGTACTGTACACTTAAGGGATAAGATAGCTGAATGTGTGGACAGACGGGAACCTAGGAACCTTGCAAGAAGAGTAATAATGAAGTAAGACCAACCTATAGTTCCTATTTCTTTTACAGAAAAGTGTTAAGTATTTTGAGAAGTCCTTCAAATTATTACCTATTTCCACTACCTCTTGTCCCTAAGTGTCCAGGAACTGCACTCATAACAACACCACAAATGTTGTACGCTATTAAGTATGATGCTTGACAGATTTGTCCTGGAGGTTCAATTACTTGGATGTGTGATGATGAATGAAAACTGCTACAGCTCTTGGAAGATCTGCAGCAGACTGGCAATTGTTTGATCAACTGTGGCATCCCTATTACAGCTCTGGTGAGACTGAAGCCTTTCAGTAGTTACAGCATACAGGCATGTCAGAGCTTTGGCTGTTCCCAAAGCACACTAATGCTGTGAAGATAGAAAAAAGCTCGCTTGCAGAATTGCAGTTGCTATGCTTTATGTCTGGAATGCACATAACCACAAGACAAGTATTTCAGTAGCTGAGGATGAGCAAACTACCTAGTGACACCTTTTCTAGAAGCAGGTGAAATAATCTATTCTTAGAGAAAATCAAGAACTGGAGAGGTTATTAAAAATAACCACACAAAACAAGATAGAGGAAGGAAGCACCACAGGAGCAGCAAAAATATTGCTGATGCAGGGTTATATTGAAGTTAGGCTTGTGAGTTAATCAAAGGATTATTATCACAAGACACTTGTGCATTCTACTGTTGACCTACTGGGCCATGAGGACAATGACAGCAATCCTCCACAGGATCTCAGGAGGCATTCTGAAGTCCATGGTTGTCAGGCCTTGGGCAAAGAACCGAATATGCAAATATACGTACAAAATTCAACTGTGAAGTTTCTGGTTAGTGTCAACCAGCAACCTAAGAAAGGTTAATACATTATTTGTTTAGGTGTCTACTCGCTCAGCTGGGCAACCGAGCACATGACTTGCCTTAAGCGGTCAAGTTTAAATATTTAATTATATTTCAATAATAATCAGTTTAAGCCTGTGCTGTCATTTTTTGTTGAATTAGGTATATTTGTTTGAAAGATGTGGAAAAATAAAGGTTATTTGTTTCATAGATCAATAGGAGTGCCTCACCTACTATTGAATTCCCATTGAAAAGTAAGTGTTGGCTAGGCTCATAATTGTCAAGTCAGCCTTAATTGACAAGAATGTAAAACTGACGACTACAGTGAAGCAAACTGAAATGGGATGGAAAAAGTGAGGGTTCAGAGCTATACACCGGGAATTTCAAGGGTACATGTATGTATCTCTGCTGTGCTGTATTTGCATAATCAAGTTACCAAAAATATAGAGATGAAATAAATAATGACTTGAAATGATAAAAACATGAGATATCTGAAATGGGACCTGTTTATGAAATTATTTCTTATGCAAACCCATATTTTAAAAGCCTACTTTCCATGAGAACATTGCTGCTGTTTACTGACAGTCAGGATGCTTACATCTATATTATCAAACAAGTGCATTTGCTATATACAGATATCCCATGATACCTGCAGCAGTTAACTCATCCTCTGTAAACACAGAGAATGAAGTTTAATTTGCTGTTGAACAAAGTCTCCTGTTGTCATTGTTGTTACAAAAACAGACCAACCCTGGTTTTGTTGCAAAAGATATTCAGACAAAAACATATATGGATACAAAACAAGCACTTTTATAATTTTAATAATTTTTGAGCTTAATCTGTTTAATGTAATTTATTTGCTATTTAATGTAAGACATCTTTGGTGAGACGTATGAACAGTTAATGACCTGCAAAACTCTTCTATGTAACTGTAAATTCTAAAAGCATTTTCCAATTAATTGAATTCATTACATCTTGAAGCCTGGCATTCTGGGAAATTCTAGCATTGATAGGAAGTCTGCTTTCCATATGTACACCAAATTCTTCTGTGCCTACGCCTGCATCCATAATTTCCACTGTGAATCAGTGTACTGTATGTGTAAGCACTCATAAGATAAATGGTTTTATATTTAACAGTTTTA
The DNA here is from genome assembly GCF_000687285.1 of Phaethon lepturus. Taxonomy (NCBI): domain Eukaryota; kingdom Metazoa; phylum Chordata; class Aves; order Phaethontiformes; family Phaethontidae; genus Phaethon; species Phaethon lepturus. Next base: position 3,007 of record NW_010561284.1, on the reverse strand, counting down.
GTATAAAAACTTACATTCTCATTTTAGGTAAAAAACACATCATATCTGTAAGAATTAGATCACCTGAACATTTGAGCTATATGAATATTTACTTTTTCCTGCAAAACAATCATGAAATATTTGGGGAAAAACATTTTGATCAGTTGTCCTACCACTTGCTTACAAGTGTTGTTTGTTATTATCTTAGACTTTTAGCAAGGTTTTTATTTATTTTTCGGTCAATGCAAGGAAAACATAAGGGAAAAATATGTGCACTGCAAGGGTACAGCTCAGTATGATCACTTCTGTAATGTTAGTTGTGGATGAAGATTTTTTATTTCTTTTTCATTTGCATGTGTTTTGTACACCCATGCATTGTATTGTCCTCCTTGTCCCTTTAGTTACATAAAGCAATTCCTAAAGAATGGGCTGCCTCTCATGAAAGAGGTAAATGCTCGGGGCGTGGTGGTGGTGGGTTTTGTTCTTTGTTTTTTTTTAATAAACTCCAAGTCCCAACCTGTAGAATTCCTGGGGAGCAAGTCTGAGGAACTTTTTTTCATTATTATTCTCTACAGGCATTCATAAACTTAATCACAAACTTGTTTCCAAAAGTGGAGTATCTTATTGAGCTGCTGCACAATTTTCCAGTGACAGAATTAAGAAATAAATAGACCAACTTGTTTTAAAATGCAAAATATGGTTAGTGACCCATAAATGAACCTTAACAATGTAACTCAAAAGGGTATTTTGTTCTGGACGCCTGGGGTAAAGACAAGGACTGGAAAAACATGTAAACCATAAGTACCATTCCCAGTAAGCCCTGGGTGGGTTATATATCGCAGCAACATACTGACAAATAATACCATCTCTCCTCCAGCCTGTACACCCTTCATCTCTCACTGCTATAGGCTATCCATCATTTTGCAGATAGAGTTACTGTCCTTCTTTCTCCCCAAGCATATTACCCAGCTCTTCTCTCTCTGTTATTGTCTTTTCTCATTCCTCAGCAACTTCAGACTTCCTCAGACTCACCTTCAAACCTCGTATGTCAAGCCTGCCTACAGCTTGGCTCACACTTGGCCCTGCTGTGACTTGTTTACTTTGATTTAATTAAAATGCACCCATCCAGAACTCTGGGTGTATTACTGCCTGCCTGCCTTGCAGAACCTTTAATTTCTGCAGTATTTTCACATTGCTTTCTCTCTATGCCTGGAACAACCTCCTTCTTCAATTATAACAAGCAACCTAAAATTTCTCCTTCAAAACCACCTTTTGAATCCTTGATGGGACTTAACTACCAAACCCCTATTTCTACCTTCTTTAGCCAGGCAGGAATTTAATTTATTTCAGTCATAAAGAAATAAACTGCTAAGGTTAGAAAGGCTTATGCTGAGCTCAACCATTAAGTCATTGTTTATCTGTGGATTTTTTTTTTTCTTGGTGGTCTTAATATTTTTATGTTAGTGTCAGGAGAGTAGCTTCATCATATGAACACTAATTCCTGTGCTGAAGCTGAACAAAAACAGTGTATTGTCCTCTCTTATCTAAATACCTTTCTGATGGCAATATTTAGTAGATGGCAATGTCTTCCTAAGTAAGCCAGTGGTCAATCATGTTTACCAATTTAAAGGGAAAAAAAAGTTGTGGCTTTCTCATATACAGAGCCTCAGCTTTTTTCTTAAGTGCCAAGAACATCAATAGCACTATGTAAAAGATGAATAATTCAAGCAATTAGGAACCTGAATAAATAGAATGTATTAACCTTTTGGATGTGTTTGTTTTTCAAGCAAGGGAGCTTTCTTATTCTTGTTTTCTTTATTTCTTTCCTTAAGTCTCTCTCTGTTTGAAGTTCTGTCCTCCAAACCTCTTTCTCATCCTTTCTTCCCGCTCCGTCTTGGCACTACTCCTTCTCCACGCATATTGCTCATGTATTCTGAGTTTTGTTTGCCATTTTGCTTTTTTTGTATATTCTGAGTTTTGTTTGCCATTTTGCTTTTTTCATACGCTTTAGCCATAATCTAACATCCCACGCCTTACCCCCAGTACAAGCAACAAAAAGAAATAACCGTGCTTCAAGTCTGCTCATTTGAGGGTTTTTTTAAAGACCTCTCTAAGGCGAGATGAATCTTCACCGACTGTAAAAGCAATGACAGAGACGTCACAGAAAACTGCAGGTATCAGCTCTTGGTCGGATGGATCGCATGCTCAGTAACTGCTCCAGTTTTCTTTGAAATGTGCTCTTGGAAGGCCTGGATCACTTGATCCAGTAGTCAGTTGAGACCTCATACTGTCTGGATTGCCTGGTTCTGGGTCCGGAGCCTCCACAGAGACTCCTAATGCTCTCATTTTTGTGCTTGGAGAGGAGGAAGTGTCTCTTGCTTGTACATTGTTGGCTGAAGAGAGTCATCACTGCTACTGGAAGCAGAAGTAGGCGGGTTAGTACTCACAGGCATACTAGGACCTTAACACAGCACTTCGGATGGAATAACATGTCCACGGGAGGAGTACAGCACAAAAGCAGAGGTGCATTTGCCGCTTTGCTGCTCCTGGTGCATATTTGTTTGCTAGGCTTGTTACAAAACTGCTCAGTATTTTTCTGGAAACACCCTCATTGTGGTTGGTGCACTGTTGTGCTCAGGGCTGCAACTAGCCTTTCACAAAAAAGTGGGGAGAAAATGGCAAACCTTGAATTCCTTCAACTGTAGGTGCAGTTGCTTGGAAATGACTTCAAGTATGACCTTATTTTTTATGGTTTTTAAATGTTTTTTGTGGTCTTTTTGGTTTATATGTTTTTATTATGTTTTTGAAACCTGTGTGACTGAAGAAGAAATGTTACTTTTCAATAGGTTAGAGTATATTATTGTATTGGGTTTGCATGGCAAGGTTTTGGTAGTGGGGGGACTACAGAGGTGGCTTCTGTGAAAAGCTGCTAGAAGCTTCCCCCATGTCCGACAGAGCCAACGCCAGCCGGCTACAAGACGGACCTGGGATGGTGGCAGTGCCTCTGGGATAACGTAGTTAAGAAGGG
>NW_010561283.1:34166-40400 GCF_000687285.1 Phaethon lepturus | reverse complement strand
GCCCAGGGGCCGTGATGGGGAGGGGATGCCCGGATGCCGGGCTGCAGTCGACTCCCAGCTGGTCCCCTAAAACCAGCTCTGCTTCATGAAAATTAACTAAGGTAGTTCCAAGGGAAGAGATGAGTGACTATTATGGACTGCATTAGCTTTCCTTTTCTATTTTAGGGATGGAGGTAGGAATCTGGCTGAGAGAAACCCTTTTACTGGAACTTGATCTTTTAACTCTTGCTTTTAGTTACAACTGACATTGAAAGCCAAGAGGCTGAGGGGGAAAAACAGCCTTGAAAAGGACGCTTCATCCCTTGGGCCCATGGAATTGTACACATCTTGTCTGACCCGCATCTGGAGAGCCGGCTGCAGCTTCCTGCTGCCTACGGACTCTGACAAATGAGTTCTGGCAGATTGTAGCGCAACAGCTTAAGGTGTTACCATACCCAGATGCTTCTGATCTCTCTGCTGGCACTCACTACCTGGGAGAGGGCTGCCCTTTGATAAAAACAATTTTTTCACCATGATGCCGTGCTGTAAAATGCAGGAGTTGGTATGTAGACACATGCCCCGTTTTCCTCTGGCAGTGATAGGTGGGCAGGGAGCTGCGGATGAGTCTCAGACTCTTTCTACTAAATATATCGGAGCTCATTTGTTAATACATACGCAGCTAGACCTTTACTAGGCATTTACCTCTGGTCTTCTGTTAGATATGGGTGCTTACTTGACAATGCTCATTCACACAAAAAGACCTATCTAATTTTCTGGCATTTAGCCATTTCGTTATCGTTAGCCATTCCTCAGTAGGTAAAAGTGCAGCCTTTATATTTGCAGAAAAATAAATGTAAGTTAAGAAATGTATGTGCCTTTGCTGGAATACAGACTTTTTCCAAGAACAAAAAATATATTCAATTAGAGACAATATCCCTATCCTTCAGAGATGATAAAGTTTTCTGGTTCACATTAAACATGGCAGAAGGTGACTAATCAAAACAGGAAAAAAAGAGGTGGATAGATTGCATAGTTCCAATCATTTCATTTGCTCTGAAAATTTTGCTGTCATATCATGGCATTGATGTTGTTCAGGCATACATTTTCTCAACTTTACTAGCAAAGCTAGTATGGTTCAGACAGTCTACTGCTGCTTTATTGACAACTGGCTTTCTCATTTTGCCCCTGATGGGGTAGTGCATCATTTCTCTACTATGTTCAGTTCTTGTTCCCTTGCTACACTTGGTAGGGTGCCTGCAGACAAGCCAACATGTCATCAGATCATCTGCTGTCATCAAATGTTATTAGTTCAGGGTTTTTTTTAAATCTTACTTCAAAGTTCATTGTTTTCATACGTAAGATACTCTTGCTAATATTTTCTTCTCTAATATACGCACTCTGCTGCGTATGTGAGCAAGTATAACCTTATAGAATAGAGAGGCTATTGTTCAGAATGTACAGCAAGAAAATACATGGACATTTCAAAGCCTAGTTTCAAGAAAGGCAGTTGTAATTTGGAATAAGGACTACTGCTTAAATCACATTAAATTGTAAATGGTATAAGGTTATATTTAACTTCCTAGTATTTTCCCTCCAACACAGAGAGGATGAAAGGATAAACTGAAGTGATTAATGCTTCATCTGCAGCCTGTTCTGTTTTTCTGTCATATAATTGCCAAGAAGGTTGCTGTTGATCACCTTTGCAGCAATGGCACATTAAGGTTTACTGAATTAGCCAATTAAGCAATTTATATTTGTGTAAAGAATGCAACTGGATATATAAAATATAATCAGCTGATGTTGTGTGCTGCTTGTCTCTTTGCTTTCTTAATATAATTAGGCAACATCCATGCTTTCAGTGCAAAGTGAATAAATAATTGAATACAGTAAATAGTGAAGCCATTACACAATTACTCACAGTTTGGGTATATTCTCAGGTTTTTGCAAGACTATTCACCTACTACCTGCTGTCTACACCAATATTAACCCTATATTTTCTAATTTTAATGTTAGTCTCCAGATTTAAAACTTGCTTCATGTGTTTCGTATTCATCAGATGGAGAGATAAATCTGGCTTAGTGTGTATTTTGAGAAGTTTTAAAGATTTCAATTTGTCTTGGGTAATAGCTTGCAAGAAAAAATTTTTATGAAAGTGTTACTTATTTTTAATAGGTCCACATCAGAGATCATGATCCAAGAGAAGTGAAATAATTTGTTTATATTAATATTAGTGTTTGTGAGGCCATTTGAAGTGGGTTTCATAATCAGAATTGTGGTCAGAACTGAAAAAGCACTTAAAGAGACAGGCTGTCATATTAACTTGTGAAATAGCAACAATAACTATTTTATTTTATTATTGGTGTAAGAATAATGACACTGAAAAAATAATGAAAGGATCATTTAGCTTCAGTTCTGTTTCATGCACCAAGAAAATTAACACCCCCTTACTTATCACTTTCTTTGTTGTACAGAATTCTCTTTTAATCATGGTAAGAGATTTCTGTGATGGCACGTTCAATAACTTGCATTGCTATGAGTAACCCTCATCCATTTGGAGTTCAGTTTAATTTCTTCGGCACTAATATAAATTTGACTTGATTCTTTGGAGGATTTTAAGTGATGCAAAATTTCAAACATACCAATTGTTAAAATGTAACTTTTAACTATCATTTTAACTATCATTTTAAACTTTGTGTTTTGAGCTCTCCAGATGCTCAGGTGAATATGTACTTTGTTGTTTGTGAACTAAGGTCAGATTTCTGTGCTCTCTTAATGTATTCTGGAAAAGTTGGAACAGTTTTCTCCAGTTAAGGAACAACTGAAGAATGTTCTTCAGCCTGAAATAAGGACTACGAAAGAGCTGATATTATAGGGATGTATAAAATCACACATTTCATAAGGAGGTGGTAGTTCTCCACATTTTCAGATACAGGCATTAAGGAACATCAAATTAAATTAGCAGCTAACTCGTTTAAGGAGAGTTTCACAGAATACCTGTTTAAGCTATGGACGTCCTTTCTCACAGTTGCCGTGGATGCTAAAACTTCACGTGGAATCCAGGAGAGACTGGAAAAGTGCCCAGAAGAAAAATTCTTGCTACATCCGTGATGCGTGTAGAAACCATGTTTGCCACAGCTGCAGAAGGTCCCTCAGCTGCAGAACGGGAAGCACTGGAAAATGTATTTTATACTGTGACCCTGCTGTGATCTCGTCTGTGCACGTCCCTTTTGGCCCCTGTCAAAAACGAGATCCTGACCGAGGCTGGCTGCCTTTATGCTTATAGGTAGAGGTGAGGGTATATTCAACATTGCTCTGCTCACATTAACACCAGCGGAAGTTCTGTGGATTAATTGGGAAAAGAGGACACCACTGACCATAGTAGTCTCTACAACTTGAGAGCCGTGTTCCATTTTTGAATGCATTTGGTAGATTGCTTTTTGCTGGGAAACACCAACTTTGATGGATGAAATCAAACCCATAGTTCTGGGCCTTTTTAGGTTCACATTTTGGGGGCAGAAGCTTTTATGAGCTTATCCTATGAGGTTTCTGATACCTTTATTGCGTTGTCTTGCACAGTAGCACCTAATCTGTCATTTAACATGGAACAAATTGTTAACTTAGGCGATGTAGTTAAAATAGAAGCTGGCGAAAGTATTTGCTTAATTGAGGCCTAGGCCTTGCCTCTGGTGGCGTGAGTGGGAGTAGAGCGAAACCCTGACAGTCCTCACCAAGTCTCCTATTTAAATCCCAGTGCCACAACAACTGCTAAAATTGACCAGGAGGCATTATGTGTATATGAATACAGGAGCACGTTTAGACTGTCTCGTACAGCACTTAACGTTGGAGGTTTCTTTCTCTGCCGTATTTCTGGAGGCTTGCAAGCTCCTTTCTTAACCGCTTGCGGACAGCCGCGGCAGCTGAAGCGGGTTTGCATCATCCAAGTGGAATGACCCAGTGCTGTGCAGAGCTCTTCACAACTGCCTGTGTAGATGGGGCTGCTGTGGTTGCCAACAGTGCCAACTTCCAGACATTTCTGTGAAAGAGGAAGATGTTTTTAGTTTTACTTTTCATTATTTTTGAAAGGCAAGCTCAGTTTAGCTGCCAAAAGAAAGAATAGTCTGCAAGGAAGTTAGCGTAGGAAAATGGGCAAAAGAAAGGGTAAGTAAAACACAGAAAGTAGCTCATACCTTAAGCTTACTTTGACCATTTGAATTTCTTTTCTATTATAATTTATCGCCATCAAAATTTGAAAGCTTCAATGTAACGTCTTGGATCAGTGGCAGATAGCATTTAGATCACAAAATCTCAAAAAACCTGATGAAAATGTTAATGTCAGGTTGCTAGCAGTAATAAAATTGAACATTAAGCACACTCACAAGAACTAGTTTAAAATCTGCTGTCATGAAATATCAGAATACGGTGGGGTACTTGACAGCCTGCATGAGCTACTGATAGGGTACGCAAACATTTTCCCTTAACCACAAAAAATAACCATTGCGGAAGTTCAACTCCACTGCGTTAAGCAACCACTATTATTTGATGCATTCTAGGAATACCAACTTTATTTTGGTGATAAATCATCCCAAGTTATTCCACAGTGTTAGAGTTCACAAAGCATATCCCGTGATTTTATATGAATTCATTGTTTGGCTTCACTTTTGTGGTATCTTGCCTGGTTTCTAGCATCTATTTTTACTTGTTCTGTTTTTAAATAAGCACAGAATTTGGCTAGGTTTACAGAATCTGTTTGAAAAAAGTAGGTGATTTTGCAATTTTTGCAAGTTAAATTCTTCTTTTGCTCTGTTGCCTTTTTTTGCTTTCCTCTTCCTCCCTGCCCCCACCTTCTCAAAATAAAAACTTTACTGAAATTAGAGCAGGCAACAGTAATCAGAAGAGAGAAAATTTTCAGAGAGTTTGTAATTTTCATCTTTCCCCCTATTTCTGCTTCTCAGTTGCATGAGATTACATTAGCACCAGAACACCACCTTCTCCATATATAGGAGGTTCTAATCTTCTCTTCTGCTCTGTAAGGCAACTTTTTTTTTACATAAGATGTCTTTCCACTTGAAGCTTTGCATTTACTTTAGGTGGAAATTTGTGTTTAAAGAACACCAAGAATTTGCAGCCAAATACAATTTTAACAATGTACCTTCCCAATTAAATTGATCTTCTGGTAATATGTTATTTTCACAGTTAAGGGAAAAAACCTTCTATGTATGGTTTTGGCAGAGAAAAGACCACAAAACGTACGAGAAGTCTGCATGAAGAGACGGGGCTGCTGTCTCACGTGAGATATCCCATATAATTTTTTGGTTTTCAGAAGGAACAAACAAGGTAATTCAGCAATACCGTGGGAACAGTCGTAACTTGTCACGGTGAAAGCATTATTTTGTATCATTTGTATCACATCAGAACCGATCGTCAGCAAACAACCATTACCAGTGTCTCTCTCATTCCATCTTGTGAAATGAGTTGCCTTGGCCTGGACGTTTCTTTTGAGGGCTTCAGTTCTTCTTCCAGCCAAACTGCCTTGGTTCGTGCCTCCCATGGGATGCAGAGGACCTCCTGTGCATGGCCACTTAACACACCGAAAGCCAGGCCCTGGAACAGGTACTTCTGAACTGTAAATTTAAACAGTGTAGTACCGGACCAGAAAAAGTCGTGTTTTCTTCTGCCACGTTTATTCTGTACTCTGTTTGTGGACACCTTAATTACTCAATTTTCTCTTTACTGGCATTTGTAACTAGCAGATGCTTATTCCAAGGTGTATGTTGCCTTGTTAGTAAAAGCAGAAGCCTCCTTTCCAAGGAAATTCCAAATCTTTCCTACTTTTGCCTGTTTGTCTCTCTTATCAGTTTACTCCCTTTGTTTTTCTTTACATATTTCTACTTCCATTGCCAAAGTCTCTCTCCGAAGTGGATCTTGCTCTCAACAAATGCTTTCTTGAGGACTTGTATAGTCCTTGCTGAAGTAGGAACATTTATATAGGAGAAAAATGGCTCCTTGTCTAATAGCCATGGGGGTTTTAGGTACTCCACTACAAAATTCCACGGGCAAATGGCATGTCAGTTGGACAAAAAGAAGACTAGAAAAATGAAAGAAGATGCCCAGGGCTATGTGGGGTTTTTTTTATTGCTGTGATGGCCATTCTACTTTGTTGCAGAATGAATGCCTATCATTAGTCTTCACTGAAGAAATGTTTTTATTTTAAAAATTAATATAATGGAAGCTTAGTTAGCTAATGTGAGTATATTA
>NW_010561283.1:0-34135 GCF_000687285.1 Phaethon lepturus | reverse complement strand
GGGAAAGAGGGAATCAAAAAGGTCCAGCTGATTCTAACAGGCCAACATTATTTGGTGAGGCTTGAAATTACTGACATATGGAAACTGTAGTGAATAATGTATAGAAAATATTTATGCAATCTTTACTCTAGTGTGACTTCTATACTATAAATTTGTTCATAATGACAAATACAAAGGGAATATTGCATTAACTACAGCTCATTGGTACAAGAGAAGCTTTATAGGTCCTTCTATTATTTCACATTTTTCATAGAAGAGAATGGAGATTAAGTACCATATTAAAAGACACACATAGCTGAAAAAGACTATAATTATGTGTAATTTCATAAGAAAATATTTTTACAAATTCTGTATTTCATATTTTATGTTCGTCCTAATTAGTTCAATAGAGAATTATTAAATACTAATTCTCTATGTCTGCCAAGATACCTGAAGGGATATTTTAAAAGATATTATTAATAGGATGGGATACAATGTGTGTGGTTCCTTAATGATAATTAATTCACTCAGGAGACAGTCCTAATAAGCAGATGTGAAACCAGAATTCGAGACAGAAGCATTCTGTTTGGTTGTGAAGTTTGTCTGTTTCCTAGTATAAGCTCACTTGGGAGATAGGTAATTCCAATCAAACTGTTTTGTGTACCTATCAGAAAATGTTTTATTGGTATGCCTTGAACCGTAGGTGAAATTTTATCATGAAAAATTACACATATACTTCATAAATATTCCCAAGATTAAAGCTAATTTTGCTAGGCTTGCTGGTGTGATCACAGTTCATTTACTTTGATTGCACTTATTTTTTTTTGCTTTGCACCCAACTATTTCACTGTTATGTCAGCTAGGTAATATTGATTTCTCACTGCAACAGTACTTAAAAGCTTTTGTGAAAATTAAATGAGTTTTTACACACAGCTGCCAATTTCATTTAGACTATTTTTAAGTGTCTACTAGAGTAATAGGAGATAACTTTTATTTCACTGAAAATATTGATTTGGTTTCATTAAAGTTTAGCAGTTTGACAAAAAAGAAGCCTGGAGAATATTGTATTAAATGTTAATCGGTTTTTCTGTTAGGGTATTGGGGCTTTTGTTTTGTTTTTAAGAAATGTCACATCCTTTTACACTGCTAAATCATTTTTATGGACACTGTTATTTTGTCCTCAGTTGAAGTATAAATTCACAGTATCTGTTCTCGTTGGCTTATTATGTTACATGATTTCAATAATTATTTCTTTTGTACTTTTGATTGAACTCTAAAGAAAAATGTAGGTATACAAAATAAAAATAACTGTGTTTGAAGAGTAGGCTTATTAAATAACAATATAGTTATCTATTTACTGAAAAATATTTACAGTAATTTTTTAAGGGTTTACAAAAGGTGAAAGAAAGCTCAGTCATACTTGCTGCACTTGTTATGCCTCAAATTGTAATGCTGAAAAATCTCTGATTCATTCTGTAGATAGCTGCCAGCTTCTACCTAAGACAAAGCAGGAAATTATCCATGTTGTTTGTTGTAGCTCTGTTAAATCAGCTAAATGGATCCAAGTCTTAGTCTGAAATAAGGTGATACATGAGTTGTCTTTTAGAGCATCTCAACTGTCATGTGCTCACTGTTTATGCCCAAATATGCTATTAACTCTCCTGCCCCTAACAAAGACAACAAAAGCATGTAAACAGAATAGATTAATCCACATAGTATTCTTTGGCTGTGGGATAAATAAGTTTCTTGATTAAAATTTTTGCCCTCATTTTTTAATGCTTTAATTGAAAACAAACCCAGATTTCTGAGTCAGGCAAAATCGGCCCTGATGAAGAAGATAAAACCTTGCAGTGATAATTTCAGAGCTGCTGGCTCTGGAGCCCATACCAGTTTCTGTTCCACCATGATAGCTGTTTGCCAGCAGGCAGCATCAAATCCTTTAAAGTACCTTCTGGGTTGCCTTCATAAGGAGTTTTGGAATACCAGCAGGTTTTCTTGTGGAATGGTGCTTTTCCCTGTTCTGAATGCCTTTTTGATGTATTTTTTGTAAGGGAAAGTTAAGTAGGGTTCTCTTGTATAATTTATTCATAATGCTAGGAAAGCTGTAGCCTGAGGAGCAATTTTCTGTTATGTTTTAAAACTAACGAGGCATTTTTAATCCGGTTCAATTTGCAAGTTTGTTCCAGACTCCCTCCACTGTGAATTTCTTCACTTGCTGTCCCATGTTTTGTGCCAGTTTTCTTAACTGTTTACCAAAAAACCCCACATCCTTTGTTCTGGTAGAAGTAGATACCTTTGTAGCTAGTATCAGGTCCACTGAGGGCTTTAAATGTAAGGACACTTGGCCTGAGATTTGGTAAATGAAAACCAGTAGCATCTAATGGAAGATACATAGTTGTGGATTATTCTATAGAAAGATGGTCTGGGAAAGTGCTCATATTTGGGACTCAGTATTCACTCTTGACTAAGGTGACTATTTCACAGAATCACAGCCTTCCTGGGTTTGGAAGGCACCTCTGAAGGTCATCTAGTCCAGTTTCTCTGATCAAAGCAGGATCAGTTAGAGCAGGTTGCCCAGGATTGTGTCCATTTTGGTGAGTATCACGGAGGATGGAGACTCCACAATGTCTCTGTGCAACCTGTTGAAGTGTTCAACCACCCTCACAGTAAAAAAAAGTATTTTCTTGTGCGCAGATTGAATCAAGGTGAGGCTGACCTGCTTGTAATTCCCTAGATCCTCCTTCCTGCCCTTCCTGAGATAAGAGTTTGCTTTCTTCAGTTGTCAGGAACCTCTCTCAATTGCTATGACTTTTTAAAGACAATTTTGCGAGTGGCCTTGCAATGACATCAGCCAGCTCCCTCAGCTCTCTTCGTTGCATCCTGTCTGGTCGCACGGACTTGTGTGTGCTTGGTTTAAGTGTTCCTTAACCTGATCATTCTCCACTGAGAGAAAGTCTGCATTGCTCCAGACTTTCCCCCTGGTTGCAGTGGCTTCAGATTCCTAAAGGCCAGTCTTACCTTCTTTACTGTGGCAAAGAAGATAATTGAGTATCTCTGCCTTTTCCATATCCTTTGTGACCAGGGCCCATGCCCATTCAGCAGCAGGCCCACATTTTTCCTTGTTGTTCCTTTTGCTGTTCATGTAGAAGCCCTTTTCACCCTTCATGTCAATTCACCAGACTCAACTCTGGGTTGGTTTACCTTTTCTAACCCCATCCCTGCAAGCTTGGAGTGTCCCTGTGTTTCTCCTCCATCTCCTTGATCCTGCTTCCACCTCTTGAACACTTCTTTTTTGTGCTTGAGTTTTGGCAGGAGCTTCTTGTTCACCCATGCAGGCCTTCGCTTGTGTGAATAGCAGTAGTCCAGGCTGCAGTGAAAAGAATCATTGCAACCATTTCCTTATGCAAAGATGTAAGTTTGAGTGAGGATTATAATGGAGAAAGAAAGGTAAGACTGAAAGAAGGCGGTGTTTTGAGATACTGCTACAGGCAGTGCAGTAGAATATGTTATTAAAATATTTTAATATATTTCAAAATAATTGAGTACACGTACACTAATGGTTTATTGTAAACATAACCTTCTAGAAGGTTACAGGGTGCTATATATAAGATTTAAAAGTGTTTTAAAATATTTGCTGTCATTTACAATGTGATTTTCAAATTTTTAAGTGAAAATGCCCTGTCTTTATTTCAGTTCAAAAGGCTTCATAATAATAGCAACCAGTGTTAATGTGGGTGAATGAGTAATATTTAATGAAAGCATTGTCAGGTAAGCATAGGCTGTCACCTAACCAAATACAGCATACCTGCCTATGATGCAAAATAAAATGGGAAGTTCTAAATGATCAGTGGTGGTTGCCAGCAGTGGTAGGAATACCAGATTTAAAAAAGAAGAGTAGGACATATTTGCCAGGAAGTGGACAAGGAACAGTCAATTTGACTTTTTTTTTTTTTTAAGTAGGTTGAGATCTGTTCTGATCTTGATCAAGAATCTCTGCTTCTTGAGATCTGGCAACCCTCAATGTATGCCATAAAATTAACATTATTTATTTTACCACAGAACTAGGTAAATGTGAGCAGGGACCAGCACCCTAGACAACTGCACTTAGGAATTTTACAAGTGAATGATGGAGGAAAGTAATATTGGCCAGTTGGAGATAAGAGCTGATAAAAATGAGAAATGGTCAAGCAGAAATAGGTCATGAAGTGAAGACAAATAGTTTGTATTTAATACGATGGAGGAGCAGGTGTTAGTGGGAGGAACTTATAAAGAGGGTTTTTTATGGTGATTCAAAGAGCTTAGGAAACCGATCCTTGCAGGTGCACTCTGAGCAGTTGTGAATGTGGTAAACCTGTATTTGCTAAAGAAATGAGAAACAAAAAGGCCAGAGAAATAGAAGGTGCAATAAAAAAACGTGGCATTATCAGATCCCAAATGGAAATACGCTTGGTGAAGGGTGGCAAAATATAAATCGTGGGGTAGTGACAAAGGCGGCATTTAGATATGATTCATATACAAAAAACTAGGACACCCAAATAAAAAGCATCGCCTTAACTGTCAGCTTGCATAATAGCAGGGTGAGGATAGTACTTGGAGACATGAAGGAAGGAGGTAGGGCGGGTGGCTAAATATGAACTGCTATGTTATGATTTGGTCAAGAAAATGCAGGGTATTTAAAATAATGGCAGATATCTGAGTGGTCTTTGAGAAGTGGTAGTTGAGTTTGCTGGTGGCTTTATCCAGAGATAATGTGCAGAGAGTGAAGGGAATTAATTAGAAAAAGACTTGTAGAATGTGTCCTCCCTGCCTGAAGGGGAGTGTCAGTTCTTGAGTCCAGGTGCAGAAGCTCTTCCTAAGGACATGCTTGAACAATTGATGAGAGAAGTAGGAGATCAGGAAATGCAACAGCTTATGTCATGTGTCACCTACAGTATTGGGCTGTGGTCTCATTTTATATCAATTCAAAAGACCAAAATGGAAGAGGAGATGGAAGTATTAATATTTCAACAGCCAATCAATTATTTTTGACACTGGTGGAGGCTAGAGGTGATGAAATGCAGAATGCAAATATATACTGTAAGAGGGGCAGAAGGATTCCGTACTGGTAAGACTTGTCATTTGTCAGTCTATCATTGTGGAGGAGAGTATTATGAAGGACGAGTGGATGTGGAAAGGTAAGTTTCTTTCTATACTACTTAATGAAAAATGTGTGACATTTATTTTTTAAGAGAAACAAAGATTAGAAGATGGAGAGGGAGACGCAGGGGGGTGTGAAGGAAAGTGTGAAGGGGTGGATGTACAATTCGTACTCATCTGTCCATCTTCCCCATCCCTGTTGTCTCAACAACCTTGATTTTCACCATAAACTGGTCTGATAGAGAAAATGGTGAGGTACCGGGAAGATATAATAGATGTGTATAAAATAGATGAGAAGACTGAAGAAGAAGAAAGAGATTGTATTTGGGAGTATATTTTACATAAAAAGAACAGGACCGTGAAGTATTTCATTAGTAATTGTCAGGAAAATCAGCAGCTAAAAGAAATATGCAATTCTTTTAAATGGATTTCTTTAACTTCCTCCTCTTCCCTTCCCCAGCTACTGTAAAAAGTGATGCATAGGGAGAATGTTATCACAAATATCAGTGAAGCATATATTACAGTGATGCTCATGGTTTGCAGCCTGAGGGTTGAACATTCTCCTCTTACTGAAAGGTTAAGAGACTGTCACAAAGTGTCTTTTGACATACTTTCTCTGCCATGTTTTGTCTTACTTTTTGCACAAAATGTAAAAGGAATGCGAGCTACACTGAAGATGCCAACAAGGATACCTAGCCCAGCACTGCAGAGCCAACACTGCTGAAACCCAGAAGTGGACAGGGTGCTGTGGGAGGAAAGCGTCTTGGTTTTTATCCACAGCTCTCTGATGACCTAAGGTAGAGCAATTTCTTCTATGGCCTGGCTGGGAAGGAGGAGGGGGCAATGCCTTTTCGTTCCCAGATTCTGCACTGGCCTTCTGCTAGGCTGGCTGTGTGGGTGAAGTAAGAAACAACTCATTGCAGGGAAGCGAGAGGTGGTTTCCAGCGAGGCCGCGGGGCAGCTGGGCTCCCTCTCATCGCGCCCCTGCGGCCCGTTGAGCAGCTGCGTTAGGGACAAGGCAGCAGTTGCTCAGATGGGTCAGCCCCGACCTACTGCGTTGTGTATGACATAAGATGTCTTTCATGCAAGTAATTCTACTTTAGGTAGTGAATTTATATAGCCTCCAGCTGTAGGGTTGATTTTAAATTGAGAGAAATACTCCAGTGTGTTTGAAACTTGACATTTTTTCCTAAATATTTAGGCATAGCAACTAATTTTGAATAATAAAGTTTGCATTCTTTGGGCTTACTGTAGATAAACTACTCAGAAGTTGTGACATAGGGTACTGGGCTTCACAGTGTCAGCAAACAAAATTGACAGTGTTCTGAGTCATCAGATTCTCAGCTGATGGTATCACTAGCTCAGGCACTCAGAAAACATATCATTGTTTAGGATTTTGTTGTTCTAACAAACCAAGACATAGTTACTATTTTTGTACTGATTCACAACTTTGTCATCTGTTGTAATCAACAAAAGCTTAAAAGTGAAATATTTCCCTGATTTTTTTTTTCCCCCTATATTGCCTATATAAGGATTTGTTGCATCTAGGTTGTGCATGAGAATTTGGCTGCTGCTGTATTGGTATTTTTTTCAGAGAAAACAGTTGAAGTATTTTGTATTAAAAAACAAGGAAAAATCCATCAATATGGTCTTCTTCAGATGGATATACTCTAAGGAAGGAAATTTACAAAATGATGGTGCATTTGTCTTATTTTTCTTTGGTGTTACAAAACATGAATCGCTAGCATGCACAGCCCTTAAAACTAAGGACAACTTAAATCTGTTAATCAGTTACTAAAGAACTGGAAATTTTTAGAAATAATGAGAATTATCTAAATCATCTGGGGTTTCTTTTGAGCTTACAGTTGGGGGGGTTTTCTAGGTGACAGAGCTCTCTAAATGACAGCGTTTCCAAAAGCAGGTGATTTAATGAGGAAAATCTGCAGGTTAATTCTTGCTACATGGCATTGCCACGTCCTAAAAAACGTCTCCAGAATGTAACAGACTTCTAGTACTTTCCCTAAATTACTCCATTTTCTTTGTAACACCAAGACTGTGCTTTGGACTTTTTCTGTTAGGCGCAGATTAAAGATTTGGTGTGGTCAAATATCTCTAAGGTTTGAAGTTTTATATAAATTCTACTTCACTGAATTAAAATGAGAATCTTTTGCTCTGTTCAGAATCCAAGCCAGGAGAACATCAGCTGTGGGATTTTTAGGTCCTTCTTTTTTCTTATTATTGCCTGGCAATAACTTGGACTGATGGCAGAGAAAAGCCATGGAAAACTTAATGGAGGGCAGAGAGTGAATGAGTGTGCTCTTAAACTGAATCCTCTCTCAGCTTTTATGATCAGGCCCTGGCCCACTTTCATTGTTATTGGATCCCTTAGGTGTATTTCCCTATGGAATGAGTGTATGCAGGTTAAATTCAAGGTATATGGTGAGCTACTCTGCTGCTGCTGCCTCACAGCACAGTGAAGGATGTCCATCATCCTTTGGATAAAGGTTGTCCTATCACATTTTGTAAGTGTGATAAATACACAGCCAAAGATTTCTTTTATTCAGAATTTTAGTGCTCTGAGCTGGATAAGATAATCGTATAGAGACATTAAAAATAGTATTTTGAGGATAGTTAGATGTGAAATTATCTTTTCATTTTGGGAGTATTAGAGTTATTTAGTGATATTTCAGAGCAGGACATCTCACAGAGGTGTGCTTCCTTGATTGTCTGAATTCTAGACTTTGTGCCACCAGCTGCTACAACAGGAAACAGGATTTTGACCAGTTGTACCTTACAGGTACAGTACTCCCACTCAGGCATAAAATACTAATTAAAAAACTCCATTAGTATAACACAGAATTCAAAATACTTTTAAACCAAACAAACCAAAGAGCAGCATAGGGAATGCTCTGTGTTGGATTTGTAGGTCTTCATTGTAGACAAAAAAGATAGATACATCCATCGTCATGGTCTCTGTTGGGGCTCGGTGGTCTAGACCTTTTCAGGCAAACTGTCCTGCTGAGCATGCTGTATCTCCCTCTCTTCTAAAGTTTATAGAAAGTGATAATTATCTTTTTGTTATTCAGTCCTGATCAGCAGTTACACTAGCATCTGTTAGTGCACATCTTGTGACACTTCTGCTGCTCATGGCCATTGTTTCCTTCTGAAGAAACACCATTGTTCTCCTAAAGCAGCAGCAACTTGTACGATCCCATCTTGATGTTTTTGCTTTGCCTCTTCTGTGGTGTGTATATTTGCAACCGTTCAGTGACTGGAACATCCTTTTCTAATTTAGAATTAATTGTTGTTTTCAGTTTTTGAGAATAAAACAACACCAGGTGACAATGTGTACTTCATTACTGCCACTCCATAATTTAACAGTATTGGATTTGCACCAGAGGTGGCTTTTTTTCACTGAGTACCTTGTTCTTTTGACACTTCTGACCAGCTACTGTTTTAGGGAGAATAGGAAATAGCAGTGACAGTTTTGAACCCATATTTCATGGTCAACTGGATAAAACTCATGCAAACTGGCACCATGGCTATTTCTTTTCCTTAGTCCTCATTTGTGGATTTAACCAGATAAACACATAGGGAACACAAGTTGATCCATCCACATATGTGCTGTTAACCAGTGGCCAAAGCAAGGTCTTTCAAGATAATGAAATATGAGTAAACTAATTTGAATTATCTCAGTTTTTCTAAAAGTACTTGATTGGAGAGAAAAAAAGCATTTGAAGTTTTGGTTGGGACACAAGTTTGTTTGTTTGTTTGTTTTCAAAATTGGTTGGTTTTCTTAAAGACTTTGATTATAAATATTTAGATTATTTAGAAAGAGAACATATGGTTCCTTCTTAAATCATACCCACTTATATTAGTTTCAGCTTCTAAGCTAAGTGAATGTAATACTACTGGTATAGAAATACAATCTCAGTCTATTAAAATAGTCATGCTTTCTTCTAAATAGATAGTGGAAGTGCTGTATGAATGATAAATACTTTACCTGGGACCATCTGTATTCTTGCCAGGAATGCAAAACTGTTGTCAAGAGCTTTCTTCCAATTATTTGGAATAAAAATTAATCTAGGATTAAACTGTCTCTTTTAGCGGTACCTAACTGTGATAATAGGAGAATTGGTTTGGCCATTCACACTATTAGATTCTGTAATTTTGCCTGCTTGACAGTAAGCCTCTTTGTATGTTTCCTGTTCTTTAGCAGCTGTTAAACGAGGTATTTTCAGAGTTTCAAAGGTCATAATTTTAATTTGTGTTTTCTTGAGAGCTCAGTTACTGATAACTTATTTACGATTTAATGAGCAAATCCATCTTCCTTTTGGTTGATGGGATATGCATGTAGGGAACCTTCGTGTTCTACTATGTCCCCACTGAATTTGCTGAGACTTTTTTTTCTGGCTGATTTAAGGGAGTTCTCAGGTTCTGTTTCCACAATGTGCCACAAATATATCTTTATATATTTTTTCCTTAATCTCTTTAGCCTTGATCTGGAGGGTTTTAAAATGTTACATGTATTTTTACATTTTACTACCCATAGCTTATACTCAAACCGTTGCAAGGGAGGGGGCGGTACCATGTGTTGGGGCAGTTATACCTGAGGTCTTTACTGAACATGTAAAAAAGGAGCTCTGGGACTGTGCGGATGAAGTAGGGATAGGTGCTAATTCTCCAGATTTTAAAAAGACCTGTTATATTTGTGCTAGTGACCACAAAGGTGCCATAAATTTAATCCATTTGCAGTGCAATAAACTTAATTTGGTTATTGTTCTGTGTGTTCACATATAAGACTGGTGTAATTAAGACTGCTAATGCCAGTGTGCCAGGAATAAACATTTTCTGTTGTGGCAGAAGTTGCATGAAGGAGGTTTCAAATTGCAGGAAGCATATCTGAGCCTGACTGCTTGCTGTTGATGAGAAGTATTCCCAGTCTACAGGTCAACTTTATGCTAAGGTCCAGTAGAGGCTCCCATTTTACAAATTTGAAGTGCTTTCCCAAGTATGAATAAATTAATTCTTACAGTATCTGGAAAAGCAAACAAATATTATCCAATTTAAATTGTGGGAAAAGCAATTTAGGCAGATGAAATGATTTGTCACATAAAGAAAAACTGTATCAGAGCCAGAAATTGAAGCCAGATTTCCTTATGGCATGTCCTGCTTTATTAAACTTCCCTCCCATGGTTGACATATGTCATCACATGCTATTGTCCATCAGTATTTCCACTTTGGATATTATGAACATTGAAATAAGTTATCAGAATACAATGTCTCCCTGAGGGTGACCTTCAATCTACCCACTGTAATACTGGAGCTAAAGGAGTGAAACCGCAAAGTACAGAAGTGAATTATCAACTATTAGATCAGCCACAGAAGTAGGACACAACGCACTCTTTGCCAGTGTCTTATTTACTTTTCAAAACAGTTATTTTCATAAACAGTTTGTGATGCTTGTATATGCAGAATAAAAGAGTTATTTTCAAAGAGTGAATGTATTAAAAATTCATTTATTCAGAATTCATATTTACCTACTTTAATGTATTTGTACAACAGGGAAGCCTTTGTACCTTTTTAATTGTTATTTTCTCTAGATGTTTAAGTCAATTATTGCTGAGCAGTTACACTCTGGTAGCTTTTGTTAAGTTTGGAAAGGAAGAATTTTGGAACTTAAAGTAAAGCAAGCAGCTTGATCCCTCAGAATTAAACTCCCTTTTATTATGATGACAGAAGAATGTTGTGATGTCAAGGCTGATCACTTTAAAAATAGCTGTTTAAAAATAAACCCTTAAATTATTTTTCATTTTAAAGCTTTTTTTGGTTGTTGTTTCTGAAGAGTTTCTGAGCATTTATTTTTGGATGCTGATGCTTAACATTTAAAGCTTGTTTACAAAACTCTCCCTACTTCTCCATAAAAGCAAGGACCTGTAAAAGTGGAGCTCTTAGCTGGTGTGGTGCTGGATTCTGTTAGACACCGTCTCATTTCCTGTCACCAGAATTGAGAAAGAGAGATGCTTTCATGAGACAGCGTGTCAAAGATTATAACATAGCTCCAGTATTTCAAGTTAGGTATATAAAAATGTAATTTAAATATAAAAAATAAGAATTATCTTACTTTTTTCTGGAGTCATGGTTTTCTACATGGCTACTACTGCTATTAAACTTCCTTTGAAACAATAATAATGGTCAGACTAATCCACTGACATTTATAATCATTATAACATTGCCTATGGTAATTGTAGAATCAGCAATATCCACCCTTTAATAGTGGACTGATAGATACAGATTTCTTTTTTTCTTTTCTAATTTCAGACTGGGGTCAAGTCCAAGTTACATACTTCTAAAAATAGAATAAATAATATCATCATGCTTAAAATAAAAGGAAAACATGTAGTGTGAAAACACCTTTTCTATTCAGACATATAAAGTCAGTTCTTCTGGCCATCCAGAGGCTGACATCTGGCCAACCAAGGTTGCATCACCAGCAGCTTGACTCCTTACTCATTTTGGATTGGAATTACTCCACTTTGAATTGGCCTCTTGACTGATTTTGTTATAGAAATTACAGCTTTTTTACAGCATAATGCTGATGGAGTCCTCCAACTTTAAATTTTCCTGACTAGCTTCCAAACCCACAAGAGCCACCAGGGTAGTTAGAGATACCAATGATTCTGAGTTATTTGCTGGTCCTCACATGAATCATACTACCATGTGCCTGTGTGTATTTGTCCCCAAAACACAGTGTTGTTATTTAGTTATAAAGCAGCAATAAGATGTTGTTACAGCAAATATATTGACTACTTGAAAAAAGCACATAAAACATTTGGAATGCAAAACCTAAAAAGGCACATTTCCTAAATACCAATCTACAACCACCTACAATATTTGCACATAATGAATCTGTCTCTCTGATGAAATCTGCATCTATTCAGTTATAACTTGTTCTTGCTTTTTATCATCCGTTTCCCTGTGGGTCTTTTTAAAACTAAACTAAACAATATTTCCTGAGCAGATTATATTTTCACCTTCTTAAATGCTTCTGAATGTAAAAAGGGCTGAATTATCTGCTTTTATTAATTTCTGATTTATACAACTATGCTAAATTTCTAAAGCAGATTCTATCTTCCTTTTTATATAGATACGTTTGGTTTTTGAAATACCACTATATTGCGACAAATACATTAATGGTATACTTGAGCCTGCCTATTTTGGGATTCAGTTTGCACATTTGTAGCCAGCTAAGCCAGGGCTATTTGTTCTGGGCTAAACCTTAGTGTGCAAAAGAGGACTTGCTCCAGCATGTGTCAGCATGGTCTCAATGGGGGCCAGGTTTTCTAGGTGCAAACTGCCTGCTCCTCTTTCCCAAACCTTGTCATATAATGGTTGCAACTAGCAAATATTGAAGCAGACATGGTTGAAGTTCAAATTATTAATTAAGCTCTGAGAGTATAACTACAAATTACCTAGTCATTGTCACCAATGCTTTTTAAGTATACTTCTCTAATTATAATTCATTACCTGTGCTGATCAAGCAGTGGGTTCTGCAAATTCTCACTTTTAATTATTGGTATTGGAGCATAGAATCACTAATATAGTCTGGGATTTCATATGCTCTTGTGACAGATTTTCATATTGGGTTCTACTTGTGCTTCTGTGTGAGAGAGTCAATGTATCAATAATCGCTCCGATACCTTCTGGTAACCTTTGCAAAAGAAACTTGTGTATAGCCTCAGTGTTAGATATGAGTGTTCATATTGGAGAAAATATGCTATGCCCAGAGTTGTTGGAATATCTGTCATATTCAAGAATTTGAATAATATTTTAATTCATTTTTGCATAAACATTGTTTTACTATTATTACTTTAACAATTTTCAAAAGCTTTTGTTCATCTATCTTTCCTTAATTGTTCAGGAATTATTGGAATTCAATGCTACCTTTTGGTTTTTAATATGCAAGACTAAGTGCGGGTTTAGCAAGGTACAGCAGAAAATACTATTGCAGATTTTTATGAACTGTTAAATTATTCAATGAAATTTCCTAAATATTCCATATTATTTAGACAGTAGAATATTTTTAGAAGGCTAACAAAAAACCTCCCTCTGGCATGTTTCTTTACTAAATGCATTTAACTGTGCTCTAACTTTAAAAGGTTGGTGTGAATTTGCAGAAAGAAACTGTTGGTAAGGTCTCTTTAATTAGATTTATTAGTTGTACACCTAAACATTGTGCATATATTTTATTAATTTATTTATTTAAAATCGAGGAGTTATCCATTGGAACGGTATAATACTTAATGGTTATACATTTCCGTTTTTTAAAGAGATTTGATAGCATATTCTAGAATAATTCCATTTTCAGGCTTAATATACCCATCTAGGGATAATCCTAAATTTAGCAACTCTAAGTAGATTTAATGTGTTATATATAGGCAACAAAACAATAAACATGTTTTACTGTAATAATTAGGATAAACTGACAAATGGATCTCCATAGAATTTGCATTATTTTTCATAGCACAACTAAGGTACAATCTGCTTTACAAAAAACCCCCAAACATTTTATTTTTGCAAATGAAAATTGAGGCAATTAATGCTAGCAATAGTGTTCCTTTCCAAACTGCTGAAGAAAAAGGTATTTAATATTAAACCTATACTACTTTGCTTCAAAATAAATCTTGATCTTTTAAATTGGCGTGTTTGCAAGTCACAGCCATGCTGTACAGGTTTCTCAACCAGTATGCTTGCTGCACATCCCAGTGACTGGGAGATGTGTTGCGTTTAACACTGGGGCATTTAGGACTGGTAGCTTTTATTGCTCTTTTGTTGATTTTAATCAAATAATACTTAGTGTTTCATCTTAATCACAAAGTGTCAACTGGCATTTTATGTCTGGGTGATAAAAAACACTGTTGAAATTCCAATTTCACACCAATTATTAATTGTAACACATCCTCAGGGCTTCAACAAGCATGGTATCTGAGGGTTAATAAAAACGATTTTCTAAGAATGCTGTGCAGAAGCTCGCTTCTATCAATAGCCTTCATGAGTTACAGTACGTACATTAGCAGCGCTGGAAAGTGGTAAGAAACTACGAGCTTAATTCTCTTGTTTGTTTTTTGTTGAAGTATTTATAAAATAGGTTATAGGCACATTGATCTTACACTCTTGCTTGTGATGGTGAATGTGTAGAATAATTGACTTTCTGTCCCATTTATAAAGTATTCAGCCATTATCCCAGTGAATCATGTAATACCGATGTTTAAAGGGCTTTCACAGGAGGAAAGGGTGGCGTGGCTCAGTTTACTGCATTGCCTGTCAGCATTTTATTTGTCTACAGAAGCATATGCCACAGCATTTCAGTTTTACTAGAGAAGCACCATGTGTTCTTCAGCTATGAGGAAAGCTATAACAGGAAGTAGGTCAGTGTTTGAATGCAAGTCTCTCTCGTTGTTCCTGGACCTTGGCTGATATTTTGAGCCTGTGAACAGTTTTCCTCATGAAGATGTTGCTTTATTTAAAAGAAAAGAGAAACCAAGCATGCTCTTCACCTTGTCTGTTAAGCTTTTGGGGAGTAAAAGTGAAAACTCCCAAAGTTTTGCACTTAAGGTCTGGTCAGCTAAGGAGTGTAAGTGAACTGTGAATCTTAATTGACATCTTTATTAAATTGCAACCAATTTATTCCAGCAGACCAAAGGTCTATTAAGCTGACTCAAAGGTATATGTATGAAAGAAATGCCCTATATCGTTGCTGCATCTTCTACTAATTCTGAGTGAAGGAGCAGCAGTAAAAATACTGGAAGAGGGGAGGTGGTGTTTTCTTTGTTGCTTTCACTAGCTATGGACTGAAACTCCGTTTCTCATATATCACTTCAAACTTGGTTTTCCTAGTCTTCAGCTGAGTATTTTTCCAGTATGTTTCTACCTGTCAAGGTCAGGTGTCTGTGCTAAGATTTAATGGCTATTGCCCCTGTTCTAGCAGAGATGGGATGCACCTCTCTGATGAACAAGTTAGGGAATTGTCCTTTATTCAGTGCTGATGTAGTAGTACCTTTGGCATAAATTTTTAAGTTATGCGTAAGCAGCTTTACAGATAAGCACAACTGCCTTGCATGTGTTATAAAAATAAATGGTCTTAGGAATAAGTGTGGTGATTATGTTTGTGTTTGGCTTGTGCACTTTCTTCTCGTCAGCAATCTGGTTTCTGTTGCGCTTGACCATGATTCAAAGCGAACCTTCAAATTTGTAATGTTTATAATCCCACTCATAGGGATTATGAGTTTCTTAAAAAGTCTTCTTTATTAATTTGTACTTCAGCAAGATGCCAGCTTTGTTCCTCTGACTTTTGTCTTTAGTGAAGCAATAAATTCATATTCATAAACCTCAAATATAGTTTCCTTCTTCCACTATAAATTTACTGAGGGATTGGTAAAAGTTATCCACAGAAGACTTTCTATAGTATTGGAAATGCAAGGCATGATACTTGGTTTTGGGGCTAATTAATGGGAACAGATTCCTTCTTGTGTGACTTACATCCATGGGGGATGAGCAGAGTAGTCATGTTATTAAGGGAAAGGTCATAATGCTACTCTCCTGCCTTGTAGTTCTTGGCATCCAGTTCACCACTTTCCTTTTTATGGACCCATGCATTGGATCTAGTGGTTCAGCAAATTACACATCTGTATGTCTCCTGTTCTTGAGAGGGAAAGAAACTGCAGTACTATCCACAAAAGCATGAGTTTCAAAGCATGAACAGTCATAGGGCATTAGGAAGTGGCCAGCTGATCTTTTTCTCCTGCTATCCATTCTTATTACAGTGGAGTGGTTACTGGGCCCACGGTGGACTAGTAAGTCTCAGGTACAGTCAGAAACAAAAGAACAGTCCTTATATTAAAACGCTGCAAAGTATGAAGAAACAGAGGCAAAGAGATGAAATAGTTCAGGCTGACAATGTTAGCACACTTACACTTGTGAGTCTTGTATATATACCACAGAAAAGTCTTTATGCCTCTGAAGAAGAAACTTCAGGCCTGTGGATGCAGGAGAAACTGGAATTCCTTCTCTTGTTTCTGTAGATGAATCTTGCTTACCCTTTACCAGCTGCTGCATGATAGAGGGTACAAAGAGGGGCAGAAGAAGGTGTGCAGCAAACCATAGTACTCTGAAGGCCATAACCAATCTCTTCTACCCTCTTTGTCCTCTCTTCCATAAAATTCGAAGTAGGAAGTTGAAGGATGGGGCCAAAAGTAATCAGGATTTATTTGCAATTCTGAGAACTGAAAACATAGGTTGCCGCAGTAGTTGTCTGATAGGTTATGTCTTTTCTGTGGTACCCCATTCTGAACAGCTAACCAGTTTCTGCATGGGTGGCAGGGGGAATTTCTAGTCAACGTTCATGAAGAATTTTGTCTTGAAAGGCTTTGTCCATAGCTCCTCTTTTCTATCAGTCTGCATGTATCTTTCTCTGGGCAAATTACAGAACTGGGTTTTTGTCCTGTGATGTCTGAATAAAAGTTTTACTTTGAATAAGACATCAAATACAAAAAAAAAGAAGGTATATAAATTCTGTCTTGCGAAGTACCTGTATCACACCAGTCCAGCTCTTTATCCTGCTTTTCTTTAAATTGCAAGTGCTCTTGGTCAGAAAATCAGATGATAACCCAGTAATTTCAGTCTCGACAGGTGGTTCTGAAAAGGCTTTCATAATAACTTAGAAACTCTTAGGATGAAGTATGAAATGTTGTTTATTTTTGTTCCCTAACTTGCTGCATTCATACTTGACTTCTCTAATTGCAAAACCTTGTGGAAACTAAATTTCAGACAGGGCCGGTTGCCCAGCTCTTGAGAAAAACAGGCAAACTACAGTTTCCATGGTTTCAGACACTGCTGCTCATCCTCTCAAGGCTGTTCTACTCTTGGTAGGAGAAATTCAAGCACTGAGAATGTGTGAAAGTCTAAAAGTGAGATTGTTTGTTTCAGGGTTATTTTTTCTTTCTCATCTTGTGCTTACTATAACGGCTAGAGTTTTCCCAGATTGTCAAAGCTGAAGAAATATTTTTCCCAGCCCAAGAAAGATTTCTCAGAGATGTTACGAGTTTTCTTTCTCATACAAGGCTGTTTTACAAAGTTTTTCTGAAAAAAGTTAGATATTTCAGTATTCAGATTAGGAATGTTTCTCTTGGTTTCCAGGATGGGACATCAGTGGACAGTTGTTTATTTATCTGTAAACATGGCTATTTCAGCCAAAATGGCTTGGGTTCATTAGCCACAGGCTTCTGTTTCTAAATGAGTAGTCTCTGGTTTTGGTAGATTATCCCAGTTCTTTAAAGGAAATTGCATTTCCTAGGAAGAGGAAAAGGAGAGGAGGGGGAGCACTTGCCTCTCTTTTTTGCCTGCCATTCTTTGCCTTTTTCCAACACAAAACCAGTTAAATGGTTTCAGAATGTTTCGTCCCCTCTGAAATGGCTGATTGTAGTTCTTCAGGAATGACTATTGCTTGTAAACTAACCTCTCTTTTTTTTTTTTTAATTATTATTTTTATGTCTCCCTGGTAAGAATCCAGGAGGGAAAAGATTTCTGACTTTGAAAACTTTTGATGTAGTAGGACACCCACTTGTCCTTTGCTTCAGCTCCCCATGTGTGAAACGAGTTCATAGGGGATCGAACAGTTCCAGCTGGCAGCCAGGTCCTCCTGATGGCTGTAGAAGCAATGAACTTCAAGTATCAGTAGTCCTGGCCCTCCTGGGGAGCTGCTGCACATGGTTGCAGGGGTCTACACGCAGCCGGAGGTGATAGGTGAGCTACAGATGACCCAGTTTGATTCTCATCATCTAGGGTGAGCTTTCCTGGCTCAGTTATCTACATCAGATTTGTTTGGTTAATATAATTGAAAAACTTCATGCTACTTTAGGTTGTATCCTTGCTATTTTTATGAAGATAATAAGTAAAAACAATCAGTATAAAACAAAACTGTTTTGTTTTTTTTTTTTAACAGTCTTTCTAGGGCCAGAGGGGGATGAGAGAAACTGCTCAGAAGAGACATCCATAACTGCTAGGCTGTAAGAGAAGCTGTGAAAGTAGTCACTTCTAGTAAAAAATTTTACTCTCAGACCATTGGCCTTGATTAATTAATAGTGGAACTACTGTAATATTTGGTGCATCACTTAATTCAGTGTTCTGGTGTGTTATTTGCCCTCCATAAGAATGGAAGCTTTTTAGCTTTTCAAGGCAGCAGATGACAGCAATGCTCATGAGAAAAGGGACTCCTCCTTGCAGACCCCTAAGCATTACCATGCTAAAAGTAATAAAGCTGAGGAATAAATACTGGGTTTTTTTCTCAGGTAGCCTGCATGTAATTTTCTTACCTAAAATCTAACAACTATGTGGGAGAGCATGTTTTTCCAAAATCTCTCTCTCCTTTCTATTAAATACTAGACTGGGCTTTGTTATGAGAAAACTGTATTACTGGCACATAAATTATGTAAAAACGAATTCTTGCTTACAAGAAAAATGTTCAGTGGCCCACAAGTTTGAAAAAATTTCCTTTGTTCTAGCAGAACCTTTGTGTTATTGGAATATTACTTTGATCCCGTTGCCTATTATTTATGCGAAGGCAAATTAATTCCTTTAAGTATCTTATTGTACTATTTCCTTCTTGGCTTGTCACCAAATGTCATCTCCCTCGAACCTCTATTTAACTCCCGCTTCCCAGCACTGTCCTGTGAGCTGTTGGAAGCAGTGAACAGCTGCTTTCCCCACTGCCAAGTGCCACTACTTGGATAGATAGCAAAAGATGCTGATTTATGGAGTGATCAGTTTCCTCTGTCCCAGAGGCTGGATGAGTCACTCTGGAAGGAGCCTTGTGCTCATTGTCTCTGCATCTGAGCTCATACTTCCCCTGCCTTCATGTTTCCCACTGCTAGTACAATGCGCCGTTCCCCAGGGAGCTCCTGTGCAGGGGGCAACCGTACCCTTTCCAGCACAGCTTAAAAGCCTAAAATAAGTATTTTCTCCTATGCTGTCGAACCGTCAGTTCCAATTGCTTTTCTGCTTTCAGCACTGCTCACCTCTTCAGAGTTTCCCCAACCACCATTCATTCCTCATCCGCTGCTAACCCTTTGAAGGGTCTTTGTTGTTTACCGATGCAAATAAAGTCTTTTGGGGTGTATCAGCTCTATGGCAAGAAGAAAAGGAAAATAAACCCACCTTGGAGAGTCGCGGATGCTTGGACTAGAGGCAACTAAAAACCAAAGAAATTGAGGAAGGACTGTGGTACAGGGAAGGGAGACTCGGATCTAACAAGCAGAAGGGTGGCAGGTCTGGCTATTTTAATTAATTTCAGGAGGCAGTTGCAGCTTTGAATTGATAACTGAGTGGTTTTCTGGGTTTGATTTTGACTTACTGTTGGGGGGGGTGAGTCTGCGTAGGAAGCAGTGGGAGAGGGAGCATGCATGCATTGGAAAGTGTGTCAGTGCTCTGACTCAACCTTGTAAAGTGTTTCCATTCGCTTTGCTGAAAAGTAATAGTCATCATCTTTGTTCCTCTTTCACCAGTCTCTGTTGTCCTGATGCAGGGATCTTCTCAGGTTAGGGACTTTCCCCTTGTGAGTGCATCTCATGTGGCAGGCACTCTGTGTGAAAAAGGAATGAAGCTGAACAGCAAAAGAAGTGAAACATGGTACAGAGTGAAAATGTTTTCTCTCACTGCTTCTCTACCACAACCACTTTCAGTAGGCTTTTTAAACACCAGTTTTCTTCCTCTGAACTTTCTCATCCTCAACCAAATGATATTTTGTCTGTGTAAGAAGTATGTGTCACTGATCTGTTTATTTACCCTGTAGAGTCTGAATAAAATTTGTGGATACTTTTTTTCCCCAGTGTCAGGGTCAGTATCAACTCTTACTCATTCACCTTCCCCAGTTTCACCAAACGGAGTTGCTTAGTGCTTTCATCCGTAGCAGCACAGCTCTTCAGTGGGTGAATGTCACAGAAGGCAACAGTCCTTCAGTGTTTTTTAACTACTGAGAGACTACTGCCTCATTTTCTGTACCATCACATGAAAAGCAGTAAGTGAACATGGAAGTCTGAAAAATAAATTATGGAATAACAAGGAGGTAATCAGGTCATCACAACAGTCTGCAGCCGTGCAATGAAACGAATACTTACACAGGACAAACGATGAAAATGAACCCTCTGGATTATCTCCAAATGTTGGACTGAGCAGAAGTTTAGTCATAATTTGAGTTGAGAATCCCCAAGTTTGAGGAGGTACAAGAAACACGGTGCCTCCTCTGGGAACAGCAGAGCTACCAGCCTTATCCTAGACCTGAACTTTGAGTGAATGCTTATGCTGCCTTGTGGACCTGCACTTACGCCTTTAGTTATTAGATACCAGCACATATTTTAGGCACGTTAGATAGATGCTGTTACCATATGTTGTGAAAACATACATTGCTCCATCCCCTAGAAAAAACTTTCTTATTTTCTATATAGCTTTCCAAGACTAAACACTTTAGAAGAATATTAATTTGGTATTTTAACAACTCTTTATTAGTGAGAAGTAGTGGTTTAGTATTTAGGACTGTTTAGAATATGTTGAAAGATGATTTAGTGGACAACAAGAAATACAAATAATTTATTACTGCTTTTCTGCTGCTAATTAGCCAAGATACCTTGTGATCTGATTTGTGATGAGATTATAATTTTCCAGTATTTTGACTGTCTCATTAGCTTAATGCTTAAGTAATAACTTGCTTCAGATAATGTATTTAATGTTTCAGTGTTTTGTCAGTTCAAATATATGTTAGATGCTGTGATAATATATTGAAAATTATCACTATAAACAACAATGTATAAACAGACAACCAAGACCTTTCAGTCTGATGAAAATGTGAATATATATTTTTAGGCCCCTTCTAAGTTCTCATGAATCTGTAGTTACTAAACTAGATGGATTTCACTTCCGTGCTATCCAACAAGCAGCTTGATACTCATTCTGTTGTCTGAGAAGAATTTAGTTACATAGTTTAGAGATTGCTTCTGCAAACCCTTTTTTCTCACATAAATGGTTAATACTCAAGTTTGTCCTTTGTGGTGGAAACAGAGACTATTTAGTACAAGAAGAGGTAGAAAGATTTACAATATCAAATTAAAGCTGTTACATTTTATTTTTTTCCAGATGACCTTTTAAAAAAAAAAAAAAAAAGGAATGGTTTGCTTTAAGTTGTGGGTAGTCACACTTGAGTTTCTCCAACTCCAGGAACTCCAGGATTGCTTGGACATCTCAGATTGTGCCCAGGCAAACCAGAGGTGCATGAAAACACATCTGGATTAGCCTTTGTTTCTGTATTTGCCAGTTAAATACTGATTTCAGATTTGTACTAATTTTGGTATGGCTCATTTTTTATTCCCTTTTTTTAGGATTAGGTAGAACAGTTTGTGCCAAAATACATCATTTTCTTTACGGTAGAAGTAGGTGAGGTTTTGTTGCAACTGTGTATAAGCAAACAAGTTCAAAGTCACTTAGCTCAGTCTTTTATTTTTTTTCAGACTGAGAGAGTTTGGGGTTGGACAGGGCTGGATGCATCTATGATACAGATGGGGAAATCGCCTAGAGCACACAGGCTGTACTGTACTCCCTTCAGCCTCTCCATCAAATCTGTCCTTGTTTGGAGGACAACTCTTGATGTTTAATTCTGAAGCAAAGCATTAATTTGTGAACAGATAGCCTTTATCATCCTGCACACAACAGCATTTACTTAATACAATTCTTTACTTCAAAATACTGAATGATTGCTGTTGATTAATTATAAATTGAACAAATGAGATTATTGCTGCTATCAAACAGGAACTTACAGTATTATTACAAGAATATTGAATGATTGTCAGTTTTTTCTCTCCACAAAGCAATCTGCTTATACTGTTAATGGTAAATAGCCTGGGAATTCCTGTTTTGATTAGCCAATAATAATTAGCTGAAATAATACTCAATTCTCTCTCTCTCTTTCTTAAAAAAAAAAAACAACAAAAAAAAAAATCTCACATGTATGGTGTGAGTAAGAGGAACATCACGGACATCACATTATAACAAATCTAACCTGGAGAAAGCCAAAACTGAGCTTAGTAACTCTCTAGTCCTTAGATATAAGCAAACCACATTTAATGTAGTAATAAGGTTGTGATCCTACAAAAGCTTGGGCACCTGCTTAACTTTACCCACTCTACTTTAGTTCACTTTCCACAGTGTATACAAGTTTTCAAAACCAGGGTCTAATACCAACTTGTAGTGCAAAGATTATCTTCTCTCAGTCCTTACACTGTTTGCTACAAAGCGTGTATCAACCTCTATTATGGAAGCATTCTAGCTTTTTATACCCATTTTAACATTGCTGTAAATAAAGTATGAATGAGCAGCAGAAGGACGTAGTGAAATTGAGTGGCAGGAACTCCAGGTATTACAGGGTAAAGGATATAATATGGGAGACATAATTTTGCTAAAATTCAACTTTTGTTCCCTGTTTTGATCTCTGATCCTTCAAATTAAAAAACAGTCAGTCTTTTTTAATTGTGTAAGGTAAATTTAATGCTGTTATTTTTGTTAGAACATAATTTTGAATAGTGTTTCCAGAATTTTTTACTCATTGGTTAATAATTAATTAGGACTTGCTGTATGAAGAAAAGAGATGCTCACAAAGTAAATAAATGGCAACCAGGGTAGGAGGGAAGGGAGAGGAGCAGGGAGAATTTATTTTTAACAGAAACATTTCTTTCCCATTAGTCTGAAGTGCTGTTTTCAGATACATTTAGTTGAAAACATCAGGCAGTGCTAAGTTAGTTCACTTTTAGTCTAGTGTTATTAACAATCTTTTTGCACTCTTTAGTCTTAAAAAAATTGTTTAGTCATCATTCTTTTTGCTCAGCAAAGCGTACAATTTAGTATACTTGTGATGCTTTGAAGACATTTTGGAGCATAACTGTAATAACCAGATGATCCTTTCAATATCAGTAGGTGACTGAAAGCAGCACTTTTGGCCTGCTTCTTAAATTAAATAAACTGAAATGGTGGCTTAGATTCATTCAGCCAGTTTAAGTCTAGCCAAATACAGCTTTACATCTAGTACATCCTCTTTTCCATGATAAAACTCTGAATGAAGGAAAACAATCTTGCTCACATTCCTTATAATCATACCTTTGTAAGTATTTTCTTCATCTTCTGTTTAACACAACTAGGCCTATTTATTTTTCCTGTGTAGAGGAGTTTCTAGACAATGTGTGTTTTGCATACATGGTTGATTTGAAGGCAGTCTTAAGTTTCTTCAAGGTGTTAGCTTATTATTCTACAGAGTTATTCAAGAACCTGCATCTGGGTCTTCTCTTCCATGGTCTGGGTGGAACCAAGGCATAACTGGGAATTATACATATCAGAATGTGGAGAATTAAAATACAGCGTAAACACAGTACTTGCCTTGGGTTGCTCCATATGCGAATCTTGATTTAGAAACCATATTCATAAAGGTAGGGAGATAAGATTCAGGACTGAGCATTAACAAAGTTGGCAAAGAAAAGCTTTGTATTCACTTAAAATGAGTAACTGCATATATGAGTTTGGTCATTTGAATTTGTTCTATTTTAGCAAACTTCTAATGTTAGTACCATGGGAGTGCTTTGCAAGTTCACGGACGGTGAGACCAGTCATTCTGCAACTGAAACTCTTGAAGCCTGACCTTAGAGGTGTTTCTGCTTTCGTAGAAAGAGGGGACTTAAAATAAGTTGTCATTCTCCAACCAAAATCTTGCCCTGTCTTCCTTGTGCGAGGCGTATCATAAGTTCCTAGAGAAATGGGGAAACTAGTTCAGAATTAGAAGCTGACATTCAGAAGTCTTTCTTATTTAGGTCTTATTCCCCTCTTATTAATTTAGCTGAAATTCAATATCTTACTCTTGCTGTAAGCAAGTATTTACTGCTAACAAAAATTATTGATGTGATTATAGCCTGTCCTTGACATTGTTCTTAGGTGAAATAATGAAAAGGCTGCTGCAAGTCTCCATTGATACAGAAGTAAAGGAGAGAGGTGTAACATATGCCAGTCAATATTCATTTAACTGTACATCCATCTTTATTAAATTAAAACTTTGGCTGATGACAGCTAATATTGTTGCTCTAAGATATACATAATTCGGTAAGGCTTGACGTAGTACTGTATAACATTTTTATTTTAAAATAATGATACAAGATCAATCTGGTGTTCTAACTAGATTAGAAACTGGCAAATGAAGGGATGTCAATACACCTGTAAACAAGGCACATTTTCTATTGCGATCTTGTTGGAATTAGTTCTTCACCCTGTATTGCATAACATTTTAATCAATAAGCTGGTAGAAATAAAATTACTTGCACTGTTCAATTCACACAAGCGATTGGGGGAGTGATAATGAACAACAGGTTATTCTTACAGAACGACACAGATAACTGATAAACTGGATGTGGGCAAGTGATATATTTACATACAGTGGATGATTCTTGAGGGAACAAGCAAAGGACATCTGAACTTGAACTCCCAATTCAATCATTCAGAAAAGCTAACATCCTCATTCTGAGTTCTTATATGGTCAGTTTGAAACTTTGGTTCATAGTTGAGATAGTTTTGGTTCACCTTATTTGTAGGTTTGGGTAATTGTTGAGGATGGATTAAGTTGATGGGGAAAGATGATTGAAGAACTGTTAAATCTCAAAAATAAATCAGGAATACATTCTGTGTGAGAGATTATTTCTGCAGTTCAACCTTCTAATATACTCCTTTAAGTTTAACCTTCTAATATACTCCTTCAGTTAGGCTGGTTGCTATTTATCTCTAGGAAAAGAAGCAATTAGGCTTGTATGATGCGAGTGCTAGCATGTGATTTGGAAGACAAAAGTTCAGTTTCACATTCTTTCATAACATGGCATGTTGCTTAGTCTCGGTGTGGTTTAATTGCCTATGTGTAAAATGGGAATAATTAGTTTTCCTATCTTGCAGTGTGGTTGTAAAGGTAAATTTCCTGAAATTTTTTCATATGCAATGATGCTAGAACAGTGGAAGCCATATAAATACATTATCTTCCAATAATATTTCATATAAAAAACATTTTCAAGTACTTCCTTATCTGCTTTTTAAAGCCTAGGTAGCAATTAGACCCTCACAGATTTGGGGATTTTTATTTGCCATCTTTAAGAAGAGAGTTGGCAAGCAAACAAAGCAGAAAATGAAATATTCAACAAGAATACTTAATGGCAGACTTTAGTGGTCACTAGTATGTGCAAATGTGCAGAAAAATTCCGCTACAACTGAAATATTCACTCAATATAATTAGATTTCAGTTAAAGTCATTTAATAGAGTGGTGTAATGCAAAATATAGAAAAAAGACTTTGGAATCTTGATGGTTTTGGGGCAGAAAGATCAAATGCAGTGGTAGGAACTTAAAATGACTGAGCTTTATTCCGTCGTTTCCTCAGTTTTCTTACACATCTGTTTTGCTGTGCTCTTATGTGGAGGACGCATCTGAAAAGGAACATTCATATTATGTAACTGAATCACAAAAGTGGCTTGAACGTGTGAGAGCCTAATTAGTACAAGCAGCTCCTCACTGTAAAAAGCTGTGTTCCCTATTTAAACCACATGTACTTCATAACTATATCTGAGCTGGTGTAGACTTTGTGGAGGGAGCAGTGACACAACTGTATGCTGTGTGCCCACATATGTTGCAGAGCTAAACACGCTGAACTGTAAGGTTAAACCATACTTGTTACCTGGCCCAACTGTATCTTGTGTTCTTAGTGCACAGAAAATCTGTAAATATCCTGGTTTGTTGTGAAACTAAATTAAAGTCATTGTAGCATTTTCGTTAAAAGCTTTTTGGCTTGGTTATTTAACCCTTTTGTAGCCCAGTGAGGAACCTGCAAGACATTTTAACTGGGTTCCTGGCAGATATATTTGGTAGAATGATGCAATATGGAACAACTCTGAAGCACTGAAACAGCTTTTATTGCTGAAGAGCATTTTAAAACTTAAAGGAAAAGGCAAGAAATGAAAGTAAAATTAAGAACCGCTGATTATCTAATGTTTGCTGAAGTAATATGGTTTAAATATATGCCTCAAGAAGGAATGTATGCTAGCTGATGCAAAACATGCTCATTACTAACACAGTGGTAAACGCAGTAGACTTGTGCTTCTAAGCGCATGAAGCTTGACTCACTAAGGCCTGAAGCTACTCCAGGAAAGACATAAGCAAACCCAGTGCTCTTTTCCCTCAAGATTCATCAAAGGATGAGTCATCTGTTAAAAACAGAGTAATCATCAGGCTATTCTGCTTTTCTGCTGACTATTACTATTAGAACAAAGCCTTTGAGCAAGAGAAAAAAAAAAGAGAGGAAAAAAAAGATGTGGCTTTGATCTCATTCACGGGACTGAGGCTGGTTTATGTTTTCAAGTTCTGCCATTGTGATCGTTTCAGTCATAAGGTGGAAAATACTGTGCCACCACGAGGCATAGCTCCAATGGCAAAACCGCTTGGTTGAGATGCAGTTAAGACTGTGTGAAAGCAGCTCCCTCCCTGATGAAGTGCTGTATCCCATCCAAGAGACTGGTGTAAGCTCCAGGGCAAGGAAACGCTTTCCTTTCCCTCCTTACCGCCTTCTCTCTTTAAAGCAGTAGTCTCTCAAGCATGGACATACTTTACTTCAGATGGCAGCTTTAATAAAGCAGTCAACAGTGAAATTATTAGTTTTTACTTGGACAATACCCAAGACAAAGTGTGCGAGAAGTGGAGATGAAGACCCTCAGCCAACACCGTCTCAATGCGAAGTAAACATCCCTGAGTAATTACATGAAGGCAAAGTCTAAACAGTCCTAGGAAATGTCTGCAAAACGATTCTCTTCAAAAAAGCTTCATCTCACAGAAAAGGCAGTGTTCATAACAGGGGTCCCCCCTGCCTCAGACCCTTACCCACAAGAAAACCTCCTGCCTGTCTGACAGGCAAAGGAAGGAATTCATAAGAACACTCTTGGCATGGTATTTCTGTTACAAAAGGAGAGAAATGCGAGGTGATGTTTTGTGAAGTACACTAAGGGTTTTGAACACAAGGTACTTCATGAAGTCAGATACTAAAACTAAGTAATACCATCAAGTTTTCAAATAAAAATTCCATTATTATGAATGAAGGTATTTCACATAACTCTTACAGCATAGGGCTTAGAAAATCTTTTATGATTGCAGGTGATTTTTCAAATCCTATAAACAGACTGATAATCAAGATTATTTCTTTTTTATATACACTTAGGAGGCATTCAGCATTGTATTTAATACATTTACATTTAAATTTGAACCACAGAAGTAGGTGAATGTACTTCTGAAAATGGTATTTATTTAGGTACTATACTTAAACTGTTTTTTAATGCTTTAGTCCTGATATCTGTATCTGGTATTGTAGACATTGAGATTACCCTCAATTTTACAAAACTAAACCTTGCAGAAAATGGTAATATACCAGCCTGGTTCCTTCTTGATAACCGTGGGCTGTCTCTTCGTTAAGTTCTAACTTCTCCCTTCCTCAACAAGCCTGTCTCTTTTTTCTTGCGTAGTATAATCTTTTGGATACAAGGAGGGAGATCTAAAACTGTTGCATTGATCCTTTGCTCTCCTGTTCTAGATAGGATGGCAAGACTACCATCACCATAGAGTGGTAAATTAGAGTACCATCTCCCTAAGTCTGTGGGCTCCTTTTCATCAAATGAAGTAGTTTCCCTTCCTCCCTTCCATTTTGCCAAACAGCCAAATGATGCAGTGGAGGAGAGGCTGTGGGATACTCTTCTAAATGCATATGAATTAAGGGCTTGAAAGCACACCTCAGATGTTTGTACTTGTCAATCCCATCCTAACCAGAGAGCTCTGTCTGAGGCACAAGAACGGAGTGAAGAGAATTTTGATGAAGATGATAATGCTTGTTTTTGTCCAGTTTTTCAAGGTCA
Organism: Phaethon lepturus; assembly: GCF_000687285.1. Classification (NCBI taxonomy): domain Eukaryota; kingdom Metazoa; phylum Chordata; class Aves; order Phaethontiformes; family Phaethontidae; genus Phaethon; species Phaethon lepturus. The sequence continues at coordinate 6,012 of NW_010561283.1, read as the reverse complement.
GGTTGGACGGGGCTCAGAGCAACTTGATCTAGCTGAAGATGTCCCTGCTCATTGCAGGGAGGTTGGACTAGATGACCTTTAAAGATCCCTTCCAACCCAAACTATTCTATGATTCTATTCTATGATAAACAGCTTTTTATTGCCCTTCTAGTCAGAAGGGGTCATAATGTAATAGTGCCAGGACAGAGATAGGGGTGTTAAGCATATCCCTTCTTCAGGAACTATCACCCAGTCGCACCTATGTTGGGCACCAGAGGTCTGTACAAACTGCTGGTGACTCATTGCAGAACTGCAGCCAGTGTAGGTACCTAAAGAGAGGAGTCCTAAAAGATGCAGCCGATTAGCTTCAGTGAGGCACCACACTGTGCTGCTTCTTAATCAAAGTTGGGGTCTGTTGTGCTCTGTGGACCCTGGGTAGGTCAACGTAGTGTCTGAATGTCTTATACAAACATTTCTCGTTGGTTTAGTACTATCTTTTGGATCTCTTCACCACACCTCATTGTCTGAAGCAGACTTATCTCTCTCTTGAACCCTGTGAACATAAATCAGTGTTGGCATTTTGTTTTCTCTACCCCCCACTACCAAAAAAACCTCCACATTTGCTTACATGGCTCCTCATATGGGAGGCATTAATTTAGACCAGGGTAAGCAGTGGTGTTCCTGATATTTCCCACCCAACAATTTGAAAGCCCATAAAAGTAGCCACCAAGATGATGAAGAAAGGGAGTAGCACTGAACTGAGAAAAGCAAGTTGACAAGTTACAGAAATAATGCTGCCTGAGGTTGAACCATTAATGAGCAAAAGAAAACAAACCTCAACTAGAAGACCGCCTGTCACTTTGAGTGTTATGCTATGAATATTTAAATGAAAATATAAAAAAGACATACCATTTTTCTCTTCTGAAAATCAGAAACTAATCAGTTGTGCTGTAGATAAACTATGTAAAAAGATGCCACAGTTTTAGAGAATGTGGCATGTTGCTAATTTGAAAGAGAGAAGGACCAAGTGAAGTTGCTGCAGAACTTTGGAGTCGGTGCAGGAACGGTGGGACGATGAGAAGAACAGCAGTCTCACAAACTTAATTATGATTATTTTCCATCAAATGGGAGAAGAAAGAAGAAGTGCTGTTGCTGGCTGCGCGAGGGAAGCTTTTCTTGCCCCAATTTTTGCCCCCTTATGTGTCTGGCTAGAAATTAATTAATATGACTAACATTAGGCGACTGTCTCTGCCTTTCAGAAAATAAAAAATTAAAACATAAAACAAAGACATCTCTGACACTGCACTGAACAATTTTGGCAGCTGAAGCTGTGTTTAATCTACAAACAGGTTAGAAATATTTAATACTTCAATTTGTATGCAGTGAAATTTTCTTTTGTTCCTAACAATTCTATATTTAAGATTACCAGGGCTTCAGGCAGAACTGTTTGGGTAGTAAAGTGATAAACTGACACCAGAATACTGAGCAGAAAAAAACCCATTACACTAACAGCAGCCAACAGCAGTTAATGGTTTTCAGCTGTTGCAGATCTAATTGATCTTGTTGCTATAACAGAAAGCAGTTCTCTGTGATTCATATGCTTTCTTACTGGAACATATTCTACTCCTTTGCTGTTTTTAAGCCTCGCTAACTCTGTTTTTTCCTTTTTCTTAAATGCCATTGCTAACAGCACATTCTATTTAAAGCTAATATTAGTCAAATAAAAATTCTGTTAGTTTGCTGAGCCTTAAATTTTCTCTCTTCATTAAAAAGAAAGGCCAAACTACTTAAATTCAGTTGTGCCTTTCTTATACTTATTAATCCCCTTCTTTGAAGTGTCACACCCAGGGCTTATTATTGTTGATTTATACGTACCTTGAAATCCATATCTGCCAGGAATGTATCAGATGTGACTAAAATGATGTAAACATTTGCCATCAACTGCAATCTGATGCCAAAACCTCTTCTCAGTTCTGCATGTGGAACTTCCATTGATGTCAACAGTATCCAGTGTGTTTTCTGCAGGACATGATTTGACTAGTGCAACTGATACAGCTGCCTGTAACATTTGGATTCTGCATACAAGTGCTTTTTTTTTTTTTTTAATAGCATTCAGAAACTTCTAATGGGTTATTTAAATTTTACAGAATGATTAATTTTAATTATTTCACTGAAATTTTAGTGTTAGTGATTATATTGTTTTGGCATTTTTCTTGGTGTGATTTCATTTTTTGTCAAAAAGAAACTGGACAAAAATAGGAATTGTGTGAAAATCAATAGAAACTTGCATTCATAGTTGTAATTCTAACTCATCAAAGAGAGTTTGTTTTCTTATTATAAATATGAATGCATAATCAAAGGAGAATTTCCAATAAAAGCCTTAGGAATCTCAGTGGAAATGCACACTGTATATTTTGATATTGTTTAGATTTCATTTTCACTTTGAGAGCTGCCTATATTCCTAAGCAGTCAGAATTACTCTACAGAATTACTTTACCTGACAGTTTTGTGTGAAAAGAATCCTGGCTCTCAACATGTGCTATAGCTGCATTGCTCCCTATATTATTTAAGTTAAATACCATATATTAAGAAACTTGAATCATCTTTCTCTAGGAAAAAAAAAAGAGTTTTGTAACTGTTTAAGTGTTGGAAAGTCTAATTATACCTCCTGTTCGTTTCCTTTTCTCCTTTTCTTATCCATTGCTGCAATGGAAGATAGAGTAACATTTGCAGGCAGGAAAGAAATGGGAAATTTTTCCTTTCTTCCTTTCTTGTTTCTGTTGCTGCGTTGTTCTGATTTGTTTTTTTAAAGGTTGACACAGGGCCCTCTGAGAATTTTTAACATACGAGAGTAGATAACCTTGTTCTTTTGTTAACTCATCCCTACCCTGTTCTGATTGCCTGGGGCTGTTTTCTGAATATTCCATTTCATATCCATTTAACACTTTCTCCATTCTTCGTTCTGCCTTCATTCATCAGTTCAGAATAACATTACATCCAATGTATCAGCAGAAAGCATAACAAAGACCTCCAGACATAATCTCATCAGTGCCTCATTGAGGGAAGAGTCGCTGAGAACAAACCAAGGTTGTATAAATGCAGAGGAGAACCCTACTGCCAGAAAATGTGCAAGTTCAAATTTAGCATTTCCTTTAGTCCTTTTGCTTATCAGAGACTTGGCACTTCTTAAAAGATTCTGCTGCTTTCACCCAGGATGAGAAGCTCCTAAGTCCACATGCTGCCCTCTCTGGTGTCCAGCACGTTTCTCACAGAACCAGACATCTTCCTGCAGGAAAGTATGGCAACATACAGCTCAGACTAAATCTTGGGCTATAAAAGACTAAGAAGCTCCAATATGCGTAGCTTAACATCAGGAAAAGTTTTCCACTTACTTAAACAGCCATCTCCCTTTTTAACCAAAAGAACAGCAGCATCTTGTCATCCTGGTTAAAGGAAAGGACTTTTAATAAAAAGCTTATAAAGAAGCATCTTGGCTTATGTGAAGAATGAGCGAAGCCTCCAAAAATTAATTGACATGAAATACAAATTATTTCTGAAGTCAGTTCTAACTGTGTAAAAAGCGCAGGCTTAAGAAACACCTTTTTCTGAACAGAATATTGAATTTTTCCATTCAAATACTTGCACAAAGGGATGTGAGTTCAACAATTAGTGCAGGCCAGGGCAGAGGAGAGTACCGAAGAAAAGCAGTGAAAGTGTGTAAATGAAAATGCCCCACTTCCATGAATAATATACATGTACGATTAGGAAAGGCATATACACTTTAAAAATCAGGCTACTTTTAGAGTCACATTTTATGCATGAGTTTTGGAAAGTAACATATTACATTTTAACTTTCAATATTAAAACTTTATTGGTAGTGTAAAAGTCTTCTGTTTCTAAGTGGGAAAACTGAAGTACTTGAAAGAAATTAACAGCAAAATTAAAAAATACACAAATTCATTTTCTGTAGGTTTTAGAAAGAGACCAGAAGACAATAATAAAATAAGGGTTTCAGGAGACATAAAACTTTAACCAAAAAAAAGTAAAACTTAGCCTGTAAATGACACAACAGCAAATAAAGTGTACATTAGAAACCAAAGCCATCTGGCAAATTAAGTGAAAATTAATGATTAAAGAAAATCTCACTGTGTTTGTAGTGTATTTTCATCCATCTGTGCCCAATTATAAAAGAGTTGTCAAAGAAAGCAAGCCACTGATGGTTAATTCCAAAGTAATCCAGAAAGCCTGAAAATGTCCATCAGTGCTTTTCTTACAGTTTCTAATCTCTGCAGGTTTCTGATAAGACCAGCATTAAACTATGGTGTCATGAATCTTGGCTCTCACGTTTGAAACGAACAGAGATGTACTACCTGTGATCATTGTAGATTAAGGAAATACCATCTTTCAAAAGCACACTACAGATAGAATTTATAAATGGAAAAAACCATGTTCAGATCCATTTCTGTCATACGGAGCCAACACGGCAACTGCAGTTAACAGTATCTAGGCTCTAAAACCGTCAGCTGTGACGCGAGCAGATAGTGCTGAAGTGCTGTATTACACTGCCAGAGCAGGCGGTGCTGGAGAGGCGATACGCCTTGCACCGGCTCCGTGGCGTGTTGGGTTCACAGGGCGTCGGGGCCCAGGCACACTGATTGAGGTTGTGAATTTGCAAATTTGCTGACTCTTCCCATTGTGCGCTGCAATTTCACACCCTTAGCTCACTGCACAGCCACCTCCATGGACTTGCTCAGCGTCCTGCAATTCATAGAGCAGCCGTACATTGTTCTCTCTGCAGAGAAGAGGCTGTTCTCTATTTCAAGGGGAAGGAGCCTGTGATTCCTTTCCCGTTAGCTTGGGCCCTAAGATTATTTTTAAGTGGTAACTGTGACTGCTGCGCTCTTGGCACTTCTGACTACACTTGCTCCATAATGGAGCACATGGTGACTTAGTGATGGGTAGAACTAGTGGATAGCCTTCCTTGGGTAGGTTATCCTTTGGTCTTTCTCTAGAACAAGCGAAAAGAGAGATAGATCCAAAAGGCAATTTCAGAGAGCAGGTGCCTATATTAATTGTTCTGTTGAGTCTTAACCACTAATTGAAAAGGAAAACTAGTCTCCCCATATGCTAAAGTTAATCTTTATGAAACGCCTCCATAATGTAATTTAGACCCAACAGTAAGTGCACACCAGAAGAATTAGGGAGAAACAAGCATGGACAAGAGCAAGTAATTCCCTCTGTGTTCTTTATTTCCAGGCAAGGATTCCATGTCAGACAAGTGAGTGACAGAAGGACAGTAGGTAGCAACATTAACCAACTCTCTTCTTTGTGTGGGTTCTTTAGTACCTGGTAGTAAGGCATGAGCTTGCTTCTAGGGTGGTTTTTTTGAGTTAGTTTAGTAAAGGATCACTTTTCTACCCTGGCTTCCTGCTCACAAAAGATTTAGGAAAGCAGGTTGGAACTGTGACCAGGAAAAAAAGGCAAAAAGTATCGAGAGTGGTGTCATTCTTCTCCAGTGCTACACTGTTCTGTCAGCCTCCTAGTATTGCCTCTGAAGGCTGAGCATTTTATTCATTCTCAGAGTCTTTGTACAAAGTCCTTGCTGCTGGGGTTCTTCTGGCATGACCTATATTAGAACTCAGCCAGACTTGAAAAGTTCATATATATGAAGGATTTATAGTTGTAAAACTTTTAAAACTCAGTGACATCTGCTTTCTCAAATGGGCCCATATGAAGCTGTTGTGCCCACCCCCTTTAAATAATGCACTTGAATTAACCCCTTACACTCTCCTGACAGCAGACAACATAAATCAGTATTATCAGCTAGCTATGTAATCATAACATTTACAGACCTCTCAACATCCTTTACATCTAGTACATTAAAATTGTCTGCTCAAACTTAGACCATGTTTGACATATAATTGGGTTTGGCTGCAGTTCAGGCTTGTACAGCCCTTGTAGCTCCTTGGTTGTGTTGGTAGAAGTATTTGTGCAGCCATGCAGTGAACCAGATCAGGGACCTGAGCCAAGTTA
>NW_010561282.1:7103-19618 GCF_000687285.1 Phaethon lepturus | reverse complement strand
GGGCGCGCCGCATCGCGCGGTGAGCCCCGGTGCCATCAGACCGGCCGTGACAGCCTGGAAGCCTTTCTGGAAGCCATGAACACACGGGGACCAAGACCTAGAGCTGGAAGAAGGCTGGCAAGACCCGGAGGGAGAAGGGCAAGTGCTCCTCACCCAGGGGCATCTCCAGCCATGGTGCCGTCCTGAGGGCACACATCACCTCTTCCGTCAGGAGGAAAGCTCTCCAGGGGTGCAGCCACGCGGCTGCAGGTCTCCCCCCACCACGGTGCAGTGTGAATCCATGGACCGAGGCTTCTCCTTGGGACACCCTCCCAAAGAGCTGGGACGAGGCAAGACGAGGTCTGAACAGCTTGGGGTAGGGCTCTGACCACCGAGCTGCCTTTCCTCTCCGAAAAGCCAAAAGCATCATCAAAGCGTGCTCCGTTCAGACCTGGCCAAACATCTGCAAACGCTGCCCCGGTGAAACCCAAGCTGCAGCAAATAAAGGCAATTATTGTAGAGTATTCCCAAGGTTTCATCTTAATACAAACCACCCGACCAAGCAGTCCGGTTACTTCTTTTGTATTAAAAGAAAAAAAAAACCAAAAAAACCAGTCACGTATAATCCCAAAAGGTTAATATTTTCTTAAATTTCAGGTAATTTCCAGCAAAGTTGCGCTTTTGCATCTTTACGGCCTTCTCTGTTTATGCACCACGCAATAAATTTGCCATCGGACAGTTTCTGGGTTTGATTCAGGCGTGGGTGAGTCTCACTCTGCGGGCTTCTACTGGAAAACCGAAATGCGTGAGAAAAAAGGGATTTACCTTTATGAAAAGAGTATAAAAACCATGCACAGGGTGCAGTTAACTTTTAGTGTAAACGCAATCGAACTCATACACGTCACCGTCCCGTTTCCTAAAAGACGTCCAACGGGGCAGCTGAGGCACCTCCAGCGCTCACCAAACAAGGCCAGCATGGGGAAAAGCCCCTTCACGAGGGGCTGGCGGATGTGCCATGGGACCTACAAGAGATCCACGCCCTCCTGGGTCCTTAGGAGCCTGTGTTTTAATCACTGCATCTAACCCATAACGTCTCTAAAATTCCCACTCGCATGATGGGCAACACAGGAAAACCATGAACCGATCGGTTAAAAGCAATTAAGGATACCAAAAAAAAAAAAAATTAAAAAAGGAAAGAAAAACTCTTCTTGCAGGCCTTTTTGGTCAGTCCAGCTGTCACAGGAATTTTGGCAAAGCCTGGAATTCTTGGCATTTCTTCTGGAAAACTGCAAGGAGAAGAGCAAAATGAAACAGATTTAGCTGTTGGCCTTTTTTTTTTTTTTTTTTTGTAGAAGGGGAGAAAATGATAACCTATTCAGGAGAAATGAATGGGGACATGCAAGTATGCACAACGGTCACAGACCCCAGCTGTCTATTTAGGAATATATGGTGGGAAAAGTCACACAGCACCCCAAGTCTGTCCCCAAGCCCTCTCCGACCCACCACATTTGTCCCAGACAGGAGAAGCTGGACCGTACTTGGCAGCACCCCAACCAGCAGGTCCCACGGATGAAAGGCGGGGCTGGGCATGTTGGAAAACTCCTTCTCCAGCGTCTTGGCGATACACTCCTGCAATCGCAGAGGACGACAGCGTCGGACGACAGAGCCATTAAGCTCTGGGAGCTCCCAGTTTGCACTATTCTCTGCTGGGACTGTCGAGGTTGTAACGCTGCTGGTGGCAGCTTTCACCTGGGCATACCCAAAAAACCTGCCGGGGAAGCATCAAAATTGATCTTCAATACCCAAAGCAAATGAGGATTAGGTGAGTCTACATCCCACCTAGATGTCCACCATCTCCAGTCAAGATGGCATGGCAGATCTTTGGCCAGCGTAAAGGAACCTCACTCGGATAACTGTGATGAGTCTTTGCGTGTGTGATCACAGCCTGAATCCATCAGGTTTCAACACACGAGTGATCTGGATGGCCAGAGGTGAGGTAGAAGCACTTGTATGAGGTCAGAAATCAGGCAAGGGAGGGACCAAGCTAGGAAATGACTACCTAGAAAACTATAATTTTTCTTGCTAAGTAGGAAGACGGCAAAGCTGCTCTTGTGGACAACCAGGGAATTGAATCCAAACAAAAACGAGCTGACTGACCAAGAGCTCATTTTCTCATTGAAATTTCCAAAGATCATCACATTTTCCCTGTATCGGCACTGGTCTGTGTTCAGAGTTGGGACCCTCGCTACAAGAAGGACATTGAGGTGCTGGAGCGTGTCCAGAGAAGGGCAACGGAGCTGGGGAGGGGTCTGGAGCACAAGTCTGATGAGGAGCGGCTGAGGGAGCTGGGGGTGTTCAGTCTGGAGAAGAGGAGGCTGAGGGGAGCCCTCATCGCTCTCTACAGCTGCCTGAAAGGGGGTTGTGGTGAGGTGGGGGTTGGTCTCTTCTCCCAAGTAACCAGCGACAGGACAAGAGGGAATGGCCTCAAGTTGTGCCAGGGGAGGTTTAGATTGGATATTGGGGAAAATTTCCTCACCGAGAGAGTGGTCAAGCACTGGCACAGGCTGCCCAGGGAGGTGGTGGAGTCACCGTCCCTGGAGGGATTTAAAAGCCGTGTAGATGTGGTGCTCAGGGACATGGTTTAGTGGTGGGCTTGGCAGTGCTGGGTTAACGATTGGCCTCGATGATCTTAAAGGTCTTTTCCAACATAAATCATTCTGTGATTCTGTGATTTATAATACTGCAGAACAGCCTGCATCTTGCACAATTGCTCTGTCATCTTAGTAGCTACATCCCACACAGTCCATAAAGTTTCACCAAGCGTTAAAATTGCTCTGCAGTGACCACCAGTCCCACCATTAATTTGTCTGTCACGATTTCTGGATTGACAACGCAGGTTTTGAAGCATCAATCACCACCAGATCCTAGAACTGGCTCTTCATCTTCTCCTTTGCTTTTTCAAACATCTCCCTCCCTACCTCCACCTCAACGTCATGTCCCAGACGGGTTTTTATCTGCTCGCGTGTTTCCTTCCTGCTCATCTGAGCAGCCCCTCTTGCAACGATGAGAAATGTCAACGTGCTGTTGTTGATGCTAAAGCCATTCTGCCCAGGAACCAGCCAGTGGCAGATTTCCACCTCCCAATCCCCCTCTTCCCAACCTACTTTTACCAACCTAAAATATTCCTTTATTCAACAGCAAAACCTTCAAGTTACCTCCTTCCAGTTCCCCTCCAGCTTTCCCCAGTAGCTTTTGACAAGGTCTCTGCTCCCCAACCCCACATGCTGCTCTCCCCATCTCGGGGATGAAGAGCCTCCAGTTGACCCACAAAAGAATTCTGATAGGTTTATGTGGTTTGATGATCAAGGGATGGGACAACAGTATCAAGAAGACAAGGGATTTATGCAGTAGGTTTTGGAACTCAAAGGTTTTCTGTGGCAAGAAGGTTGTGACCCACTCAACGCATCACCCAAAGACATAAATTTGCACATTTTCTTCAGCCAGTGAAACTAAAGACTTCTGTACCTAGACTCCACGCAAGAGCTGGGAAAATGTGTCCCAGGGCCAGACAGCAAACTCACAGTGGCAGACAGAATTAAATGGAGAACCAGTCCTACCTTCGTGGTGCTTTGGATGGGCAACACAAGGGACGCAGGGATACTCTTCTTTTCAAAATAGTTTCTCTTTCAAGGGCTTTCATGATGATGTTTGTCTGCAGGAATTGATGTCAAGTGTTCACCAGCATCTCTCCAAAGCCTCATTTGCCAGCAGAATCCAAGCAAACCCTTCCAAGCCCGGCCGCAGGCGGAGCACGCCAGGTGCTTACGCAGAACTGAGATGGTAATATTGAAGCTGCATCTACACCACTGAAGACATTCACTAGAGCAGTGGTCTCTGGCCAGCAGGCCAAACGGTGCACAGGGATTCGGGCTGTGATGGCTCGGTGATGCTCCCACCCCACCGAGGCATGCTGGTGGTGTACCCGTGGCCAGCTGGCAGAAATTTGTGTGCACGTGTGTGATTTTTCCAGTTCCAAGTGCCCATAATAACAACGAACCTGTCTTCAAGCTGCCTTGACTGGTGTTCTAACAGCATGGCCTCAAAGACATGTATTACATAGACTTTTCAGACTGAGTTTGTATCCTGTGGGAAGATTAGAAGCAATGAGGGGAGACATGAGCAAGTTGCTGAGACACATAAGTCAATTAGAAGCTTTACCTAAGTAAATGAATAATGTGAGATATTTTTAGTTTGCTTGGTGACCAGACAAAGTCAAGTTTCCTGTGGAGGAGGCACCTGAGTCCTTCCCAGACCAAGTTGCCCATGGTTGAGTTTCCAAGATTAGTTTCATGTTAGATGACAGTAAACATTTCACCAGACATGCATGTCCCTGAGGGAATGAAGACAAGATGTACTGGGATACAAAAAGTTCTTTAGAGTTGTTTTATCAAGGATGAGAGTTGGGTCATCTTGTCCTGCCAAGCCAAAAGCATGGCTTATGAGATTTTGTTTCTTTGTGTTTATTTGGCTTTAGCAAGAAAATTAGCTCATTCGTTGCTTTGCTTCTACTAAAAAATGAGTGATGGCCTAAAAAAATTCAAAATTCCAGGTGGCAATTTTTATGTAACTGCCCAGAAAAACAAAACAAACCCTCCTCATCTTCTGCTCTTTTACACATCCAATCATGACCTTTTTGCTCCTGGATTCCCAGGTTATTCCTGCTTATCTCAACATACGGAAAGGACAGCTAGAAACCCTCTGCCCCTGCTTTGTCCTCCCCACAGCCTCCCTCGGCTGCTAGCAGCCTGTCTGAGCATAAAATAAAGATCTCTGCAGGATAAAACATCCTGTCCTAAAAGAGGTAGGGCTAAAACGACCTCCTGTTTCTCCTGTTTGGAGAAACCCAAACCACCAGCTCAGCTCCGATGATGGGTCTCCCACACCTTGCCCCGTGCCCCCAGCCTGTGCCTTAGCAAGAAAGCCAAGCATCCGTCCCAGACAAAAACCCAGGCACAGCGGAGGAAAAACAACAGGGTTGCCTTCGTTTTCGTACGTGTCTCCAGCTGAGCACCATCTCCTCGAAGAAGAGCAGATGGCTGTAGGGGCGTGCGATGCCCCTCTCTGACCTCGTCCTGGGATTGCAGTGCTCTTGCTCTCTTTCCAAGAGTCCTACTGAAGAGCAAGTGCTGGAAGAACTTGCTGCTGGGTGGGAGGGCATCAGGCTCTGGCCCATGGCATGACTTTGTTTACCACCATCTCTGTCCAGTGCACTTAGAATATCTCAAGTTGGAAGGGACTCATAAGGATCATTGACTCCAACTCTCTGCTCCTCACAGGACTACCTGAAGACTTCCCAAGCTCTGGCTAAGCGTGCCAGCATGTAACCACGGAGCAGCCTGGGCAGGTCTCTGACCACCTGCTTTAGCCATGGCATCTCTTCAACATCGCTGGGCTTTACAGGACATCAGAATCATATTACTCAGCTAAGGTAACACTGAATAGGCAGCAAGAATATAAGACACCCCGTGTCTTACTCATAGACCTCAAAGCGTTTGTCAATGATGAACGAGTGATAGAAACTGAGCTGACGGTGAAGGCAACTGCAGGACAGAAAAATAAAACTTATGCAGCCTCAGAGAGAACGTCAGGCTTGTGCTGCTCGTCAGGAAGCTCTTGTCCAGGTTTCTCTGGTATGCACCTCTTGCAGACTTCACCCCCTTGGAGAGAGGGACTTCCATCTGGGCAAAAACCTGACTGGCCGCTTTCTTCAGCTCATGGATCTTGACTTTCACGTACTCATCCAGCCCGTCCTGCTGGAGGGACTGATCCTGCAAGAGTGGGAAGACACAAACCTTGTCAAAACTGCCTGGTGCAATGTCAACATGCTCCGGCATTTTTTCCCTGGAAACGAGGGCCATGGAGGGGCAAGCAACAGAATTATCCCTATTCAGGTGATAAATCCCTATTCAGGCAATAAATCCTTATTTATCTCACTCCAGTGTACAGGGAGTATTGCATTTGTTTCCCGAGAGGGATGAGGGTGTGGGCTACCTAGGGATCAGAGAAGGACTGAGAAGGCAGCAGCGTGCAGAGGCAGCAGCCAGGATGAGCACTGCTCTGCTGGAGCCTACAGCCACCCACACCATGTCATGCTGGATGCAGTTGTAAATACCCATCCAGAAAACAACAAGAATTTCCTCCATATGATCTTGTATCAGGTTTCTGGGGCCAAGATACACGAAACCATGCTGCAAGGGGCAATTAAACCTTGCCAGGCTGGGCAGTGCAGTGATGTCACCTTTGAGGTCACCACGATGCTGTAACAGCCTTCCTGCACAGTCCAGATCACAGAATCATCAGATCGCAGCAGGGTCTGGGTGGGAAGGGGCCGTCAGAGGCCTCTCGTCCCACCCCCGCAGTGAGCAGGGACATCTTCACCCAGAGCAGGTTGCTCAGAGCCCCGTCCAGCCTGACCTGGGCTGTTTCCAGGGATGGGGCATCCACCACCTCTCTGGGCAACCTGGGCCAGGGCTTCACCGCCCTCCTTGCCAAAAATTTCTTCCTTAGATCTACTCTGAATGCAAACCACTGTAGCAGATGCAAATATCAGGGGAGTTTTCTCCTTGCTGGATACAGTCATTCCACCACCACCACCTCCCAAAGGAGCTCTTCCTGCAGCATGGCCTCTGCCCTCTAACATCCTCACCCTTCCCTCATTTCCCAGCTCCAAACCCCGGCTGGCCCATCCCCAAGCGGGAGAAGCTCCGAGGGAGCTCTGCAGGAGATGGCACACAGCTCTCCCCTCGCTCCTGGCTTCTGTCCCAGAAGACCCTGTTGGACGTCCCTCTACTTTGCTGCCAGCTATAATCCCACCTCTGACATTTCCATGGCATGCCAAGAAGGACAGCTAATTTTCCTTATGGCAGGAAGCTGTCGGAGAGCCAAATCTGCTTTATGCACCCCTCCGGATCAATCCGAGGAGGCAAGTCCTGGTTTTATTTTTCTCTCCAGAAACAAGCCTCTGCCAAACCCTCTCTGAGCACAGCTAAACCTTGGGGCTAGAGTTGTATTATTCGCGAAATTGCTGTTATTTCTACTCAATGCAGTTTGGTGCGGCAGATACCCAAGGGGAGCTCCCAGGGAGCAATCCGAGTGAGTTGCTGCAGGCATGGGGGACCGGTATGGGATGCTCTGGCTCCTCGGGCAGCATCAAAATCTCTCCATCAGCATCTGGGGACCGGATTCTCCATAGAAATGGCCACGTCTGTGCGCTGCTGGAGGCTTCTTGCCTCTCTTTTCTCTGCTGCAGGCAGGGCTATGGTCGCTCTTCCAAACTTGCCATGTTTGAGGCATGTCCCTGGCCTGCCTCGGTGCTGGCACGCACGCATGGCTTCTCCTGCTCAGAGCTTTGAAGAGCCTCTTGTCCCTCCTGCAGCTTTCTCAGTCATTTTTGGGGTATTTCAGCTGCATTTTCAACTTCTGCACCTTTTCACGTTGAAAGGACACCCTCATTATCACAGCCTCACCCGGTGTAGATAGAGTTACAAAGCCTGATGGTAAATAATCTAAGCTCTCTCATCACTGATGTTGGGAGAAACCAGTCTCGGAAGCCTGAACTGAAGTTGCCGAGGTGTTTAGGGGTGAAAGTTTCATCACCCAGGTTTGGACATTGGAGCTCACTATTCTCGTACTCCCTGGAGGTTAAGGTCTAGGTGGTGGCTCACCTGAGATGTCTACTTCAGGGCAGGCAGCTGCCTAAACTCTGCTGCCCGGTCTCACCGGAGCTACACGGGACATCCCAGGGGCCGGGGATGGCCAGCACAGCTCTTCACACCCAAAATGCGTGGGGTGTCGAAATCCCTCCACTTCGAAAAACTTCCCCCAGCCAGCTTTCTCTAACTTTCCCCAGCCTTTGACACAGACCTGAATGCAGGTCTCCAAAATCCTTTGCCCAAGTGGGGACACTACAGCGAGCCTCGGATCAGCCCCAAAGTCCCCTTAGCCGGGTAAATTGCTCCTGGCTGTGGTTTTTGTTGGACATTTAAGGAAAGAGCAGAAAGAGCAGAGCAGCATCGGTATGATGGACACGCTACCGCAAGGGTAGCTCCCTAAAATGAATGGTATATTTGGGTGAAGAAACCTTTGTGCAGGCATCCCACCCCCACTCCCCTGCGGTGGTCGCATGCTTTGTCCCCACGTCAAGTGGAGAAATTCTAAAAAGTGGATTCCTCTATTAGGAAATGCAGTTTAAAAGATGCAGTGACTTCCCAGGTCCTGGCATCTAGATAATCTTGGAAAGCTTTATCCTCCAGAAGTTTGCAAGTGAGGGAAAGCAGAATAATTTGGCATGAGCTGGTGTGGAGGACAGGGCAGCAGAAGCCTGGGGAGGTCCCCTCCCATGCTTGCAGAAGCAGAGGAGATGATGGCACAGGTTTCCCTCTCACCTTGAGCCTCTGCAGTTTCAATCCCCCTGTCCCAAAGTCCTCATCAGCCCCGGATTGTCCTTGGTTTTCCACAAGCAGGCCCTGCTCAGAGGAGTGGTGATCAGACCTCAAAGATATCTGTATTTCAAGAACCTCTTGAGGGAGAAGAAGAATACCATTAAGACATTTTCCAGCTGATGTCACTTGCGTCATCACTCAGGCAATGGAGCGTGACCGGTCCTCACTGCCCACCCCTTCGATCACAGAATCACAGAATTGTTAAGGTTGGAAAAGACCTCTAAGATCATCAAGTCCGACCATCAACCCGACACCACTGATGGCTGGTCCTGGCACGGGTCGGCTTCGTTAGCCGAGGAAGCCTCCAGTGCAGCGGCCCCGGGGTGCTGGATCAGCAGGAGAGCAGGGGAAATGATTTTATACCCTATGAAAGTCTGGGGGATGGTAAACATACGCAAGATTTGGGGACGAGAAGCCAGGAGAAGGCTTGCTCCTTGATGTGGACCAGCCAGGAGATGCGTGCGCTTGGCTGGGGTCCAGAAGACCCATGGGCAAGCATCCCCACTGCCTCCAAGCCCATCCGGGGGACGTTTGAAGCTCAGCCCCCTGCCCCCCAGCAATTTGGCTGCTTGGCTTTTGGCCGAGGGGCAAAGGCAGGGTCAGCCCTGGGAGCTGCTTTCAGCCAGCAGAAAGCTGGGGCGGGCTGGTTCCCCACCTGGGAAGCATCCAGCGGAGGAACACCAGCTCAAGGGGCTCGGCCATCCCTTGTTCCCACCCTACACAAGAGCCATGCAGCAGTGCCCCCACCCAAAAAAGACGTTCATGGGCTCCTCCTTTCTCATTGCACCGTAGAAAGGGCTCTGGGGCTAAACTAAAGCTGCCCAGGGCTTTGGCCAGACCCAAATATACCATTCATCCAGGGCTTTGGCCAGACCCCAGCCAGCCACAGCGGATCTGGTGAAGTCTCTCCTCTCCAAAGCAACCCTGCGGCCGGGGGCTTTATTCAGGACCCCCACGCCACACGTGGGCACAGCATCCCGGCGCGACTCAGGGGCCATAACCAGCCTTAGCACGAGTTAATTTGCTCGTACAGAAGTCGCCCTGGGTTTCAAACAAGAAACTCGGCACAGACGCTCGTTTACGATACTGCAGCAGGTTAATTATCAATGGGTACACACTTCCCCAACAGAGCGAGGGGCTTCCCACAAGGGTATTGCCCAGCTCTTCCCCGCATTTGCTCTTGCGCTCCTGTCCTCCCCACTTAGCTTTTTCTCCGCGCTCCCTCCAGATATTTCTCCATCTCTCGTGAGTTTTCCTTCACCGTAAAAGTGTTGTCCTCGCCGTTAAATCCCCGCTGTGAGGCTGGTTGTCTGCTGGGGCCATTTCTCCTTTGAAGACCCCAGAGGTTCTGCCTCGCTTTCCTCCGGAAACATCAAACCCCTTTCATCAGGTCGTCTTGCAGAGGGAAGCGCTTCCCGAGCAGCTCTTTGGGGCCGGTTTTATCCAAGCGTGTCTTCCATGGGAGCACACTAAGTATGAGCGAGTTTGTCCTGAATGTTTTTATTTTACTAGCAAATTCCGAAGTATCACAAGAGATATAAGCGTGGCAGGTAACACCGGGATACATTTGGCATTCAAGCATGATGGGTTACGGGGTGAAAGGCTCATCTCCACAAGCATGAAGGAGCACAGAGGTGTGATGGCTGGGGGGGACTCCAAGAACCTCGTTAGAGACACAAACACTCCGATCCTGCTCCTCCTGGAGAGCATCAACCCAGGTCAAGGAGTCAAGGAGTCAAGATCGGAGCACCCTTGGGGTGGTGGGTCACCGTGAAAGGTGTGGGACACATCATGGCATGCTGGGGAAGGCTGCTTGGGGATTTCACAGGACTCTTACTTCAGCAGTATCATAAAATGCATACAAAATACCTCGGAAATGCTTTTATAGGGGGAAAAAATTCACCTGAGGTGATTGCTTATGAACCCACAGAATAAAGAGAGCAAGCCACCAGCACGAATAATAAAACCAAATCATCTGAGACGATCCCCGCAGCACTCTAAGCGTCTCTGGGGGAATGCAGGCTCTTGTGAACGGTGCGGATGAAGAACTCATTCTGCAAGTCTGCAGAAGAAAAAAGAGGAGTCCGTTAAAGGCAGCTGGACATCTGCCACTGGTTCCTTGCTCCTGAAATGATCCACCATGCTCACTGAGTCCATTTCTGCCAGGGGCGTTGGTTATTCGGTGTTTAAGGTTTGGGAATTGGAGCACCGCTAGAGAAAGGTGACTTGCGTGAGAAAGGGCAGCTTTTGGGCAATGCCACAGCTGGGGAGTCCTGTTGTCCTGTTGCCCTTCCCTGCCATACCTCCAAAATGGGGGTGCAGGACCTGGGGCTGCATGCACTGCACAATGCACCCCCCAAGCCCGTGGGGCCATACCTGGCCGCTTGCTGCTGAGTTGGTCCCATGGGCAAACGGTGAGGCTGAGCATGCCGAAGTCCTTCTCCATCTTCTTGATATCTCCACCTGCAGTTACCACACGGCCGAGCACATGAGCAGGGGACAGGGCTTGGAGCCCCTCACCCTGCTGGCCCCCCAGCCCCCGCCGTTCCTGTCTGCTGGGGATGAGGAGCTCTCGGATGCAGACGCTACTCTAAAGCCCAAATCATGATTAACTTGAGGATAGGAGCGATGTAGTCACCAATTATGGATGACAACTGCTAGTCAAGTTAGAAGTTTGTGGGCAGACCCTTGAGTACGGGGCTCAGCCCCACATCAGTGCGTTGAGCTAAGTTGGGTCAACCCTGGTGAGCAGCCGTAAGGGATCGATGACATTAATAATGCTTCTGGGCACCACTGGAGATGACTCCTGCTGCAAAAGCAATGCCAGCGGTGGCCTCCCAGTGTACACGAGAGCCTCCTGATGCCAATGTCCTGCAAGGAGATGCCTTCACGATTCCACAAACCTGTTCGCCAGATCCTTTTTGAGACGTTGTCCTCTACCCCCAAACACTGCCCATGGCTGTAGAGAGGTCCCCAAGGAATAAGAAGGTGCACAACTTACCTTCAGGTCCTGGAAGTACCTTTTATAAAGCACAAAAAGTGCTTTTCCAAACATTCCCTTTTCCAACGCTCTCTTTATAGCCTTGCTAAGGATGGTTTGCATCCTCTTGTAGGCATGTACTCCACTTCGCGCGGCAGCATCCGGTGATAAAGTGGTGACCGTCACACTGAGATCCAGACTCAAGATGCCCATGGGGCGGAGGGCCAGCGGCGTGGTTTGGGAAAGGAAAATGCAGTGCTTTACACTACTGTATTGGAGGTGACCCATCTCCAGGACACTTTCCTGCTTAGGGTTGGCTTACTGGGCCAGCAGTCCATTTTCAGAATTAACTAATCAAGGAATTAAGGTGTCTTCCTAAAGCAAATACGAATGACTTCTGGAGTCTGGGTTTTTAACTTTTCCATTTTCAGAGTATGCCACCTACTGATGGAAAAGGAAGGCAGCAACAAATTCATGAGCTTCTTTCTTTAGGATGCTAAAGGAGACATGAAGGGTGTCCTTCAAAGACAAGTAACAATGAATTAATTCCAGAAAAGAATCCATAGTTTACAAGAATTAACAAATTAGCATAAAACAGTAAGCCTGGACTCTTCTTCTGAGCCCGTATTGGGGTTATTCTGTAAAAATCAAAAGAACCTTCAGTAGAAAATGAAGAAAGGATGAGGTGACTGGTCATACCTTCATAGCATGGCAGCAGGTCGTTTTGAATGGATGTGGTAAGGGAGTGGTAGATTTCTGCTATCTTCTGGAGGACGACTTTTTCAGTCTCTCTGATAGAATCACAGCAGGGTTTGGGTGGGAAGGGGCCGTCAGAGGCCTCTAGTCCCACCCCCACAGTGAGCAGGGACATCTTCACCCAGAGCAGGTTGCTCAGAGCCCCGTCCAGCCTGACCTGGGCTGTTTCCAGGGATGGGGCATCCACCACCTCTCTGGGCAACCTGGGACAGGGCTTCACCAGCCTCATTGCCAAAAATTTCTTCCTTCCATCCAGCCTGAATCTCCCCTCTTTTAGTTTAAAACCGTCACCCCTTGTC
>NW_010561282.1:6290-6976 GCF_000687285.1 Phaethon lepturus | reverse complement strand
AGAGCTGTCCCGGCCCGCGGAGCGGCGGTGGGGCCTCCTCTGGCCCCGCTCCAGCAGGTCCGTGTCTCTCCTGTGCCGAGGGCTCCAGAGCTGGACGCAGCCCTGCAGGGGGGTCTCCCCAGAGCATCTCATGTTCTCAGCATGTCCTGCAGCAGCCACCACAAAGCCACAGTCACAAAGCTGCCTTGCGCTTTGCAGTGTTTTATCCCGTGCTCGTTGCACCTGAATTGGGCTTTAATCAGGCAATATGTTTCCCTCTCTTCTGGGTCACCGCCTTAGCCACCAAGTTCCATAGCCTGGCTTGCACTTGCTCTGCTCAAGGGGGTCATCCTTGACCACGTCAAACAAGCGAACGTTCTTCAAAGAGGGAGGCAGAGCTCTGCATCCCAGCCCCGAGAACGAGCGTCCAAAATGCATTGAGTGGTTGAGTTTGCATTCAAATTCCAGGCAATTCAGAAAGGAAAAAACAAGTCATGGTCCTCACATCTGCAGACCCCTAAAACACTGCAAGGGACGTCTGGCGCTAGCACGGCTCCTGCCAGGGTGTCCTGGTTTCAGCCAGGATAGAGTTAATTTTCTTCGCAGAAGCCAGTGTGAGGCTGTGTTTTGGATTTGGGATGAGAAAATGTCGATAACATGATGATGTTTTGGGTTGTTGCTGAGCAGCCAAGGACAGTCCAGCTTCT
>NW_010561282.1:5119-5790 GCF_000687285.1 Phaethon lepturus | reverse complement strand
GCTGCACTACACGTGCGCGGGGGTCTCGGGTGGTCGTCGGGGGTCGTTTGGGGAGTCAGCCCCCTCCTCCTTTTTCCTTTTTATGGCCACGGGTCTCTCGAGGATAATTTCTCTGCCTTGGATGTTTGCCCCTTCTGTTGTCCAGCCAAGCGGTTGCTTCTTATCACCCGTCTTTGAGCACTCCTGCCAGCCTGTCCCTGCGCTCAAGGTTAAGGTATCTTCTCTGTTCTCTTTAATCTCTCAGTCCTTGCTCTTAACTCTTCTTTGTTTTAATTTTCATGAGGCCTGCTTTCCTCGTGATTAACCCTTTACACATAGATACGGTGTTAGCATTGAGGAAATGCAGCCCAAGGACTGTGAGAATAGGCCGTTAAACATAATCACACAGTCATTAGGCTAAAGAATTCTATACTGAAGTCGAACTAATCATGTAATCAATAACCTCCCATTATTAAGGGGTATATATTTTTATTATTCCCATATTAAGGAATTTGCAAAACTTGGAGTTGATTAGTGACACGTGCTAAAACCTTGTAATTGTTTTAGGTCCTTGTTTCAGTCATGCCCAGTACATAAACTGGAGTTGGCCGGGGCGTGGGAATCGCTGCTCGGGGACGGGCTGTCGATACCGGGTGCTGAGCAATCGCTGCATTGGGCATCCCTCGTTCTTG
>NW_010561282.1:0-5002 GCF_000687285.1 Phaethon lepturus | reverse complement strand
GGGGGGAGCCAGCGAGCGGCTGCGTGGGGCTTAGTTGCCGGCTGGGGCTAAGCCACGACGCAGGGCCAGCTGCCACCCGGCTCAGCCTACCTGCAGGGACAAGAAATGCCACTTGCTGGTGCTTCGGCACAAGCAAGCATGTGCAGCAGAAGACTTTCAGCACTGAGAGACATTTTCCCATTGAACTACGGTGCCTCGAGCAGCTGAATGGGGCTACGGAGGGTCTGCTGCTGGAATGAAAGTCCCTTTCGGTGCCCCTGAGTGGGCCTGGGATAGATCTCAGCAACCTGTCCAAGGTCACTCAGGGACGGGCACACTGATGTGCCCCATCTCCTGTGTCAGCCCTCTCTCCACCCAGCCAGGGTCGGGGACACCCCGCTGAGCTGGCTGGTTTTGGGGCACCAGTGCTACCCAGCTCAGTGGGGGCTCCCACCTTGGACGTTTTCAAAATTCATAGAATCACAGAATTGTTTAGGTTGGAAAAGACCTTTAAGATCATCGAGCCCAACCGTTAACCCAGCCCTGCCAAGCCCACCACTGAACCGTGTCCCTGAGCACCACATCTACACGGCTTTTAAATCCCTCCAGGGACGGTGACTCCACCACATCCCTGGGCAGCCTGTGCCAATGCCTGACAACCCTTTGGGTGAAGAAATTTTTCCCAATATCCAAACTAAACCTCCCCTGGCACAACTTGAGGCCATTTCCTCTCGTTCTACCGCTGGTTACTTGGGAGAAGAGACCAACCCCCACCTCACCACAACCCCCTTTCAGGCAGCTGTAGAGAGCGATGAGGGCTCCCCTCAGCCTCCTCTTCTCCAGACTGAACACCCCCAGCTCCCTCAGCCGCTCCTCATCAGACTTGTGCTCCAGACCCTAATTTTTTGCCTGGACAAGGTCTGGGGCAGCCTGACCCAGCATTGATGTTAGCCATCACTGCAGACTTCCAAGGGTCTTTTCCAAACTAAATTACCTTAGGTTCCAAATAAACTGCTTTATACTCACATTGAGGATCTTGTGGATACTTTTCTTACACAACTTCTTTGCTTGATCTTCATCGAGTGGCTGTTCAATAGATATAAAACATTTCTCAATATTTTCCTCCAAATGAAAGATCTTCTGCACAATTAAATCTTTCCAGTGACTTTTCTTCACATCCCAGTACTGAAATGAATGGGCAACAAGGGGGAAAAAACCAGTGAACACCTCGTGCTGGATGCAATGTAAACACAACCCTGCAAGTATCCCTGCAACCAGTGAAACCAGTGCTGCCCCTGTTCCCCCACCACTTCCCCCAGTCCAGGGAAAGTGGTTTTCAGAAACACCTAGAAGAAAATTTTCCCTCTCTGTCACCAGGAGCTGGAGAGCAGCCCGGGGTGCTTCTTGCTGGGGAAGCTGTAGGAGATGCAGTCCAGCTGAGCTGAGCGCGGCTGTTCTGGGCAGCAGTGCCTCGCTGCATTTGCCAGCCCACTGTAGGACGTTTTGCCATCAGTTTGCATATGTGTCGTGCTAGAAACACACGCCACAAGTTGCCTGCTCAAAGGAGAAAATCCTGCCTGGAGCCATTACCACCTGCCCAGCAAAGAAAAAATACTGGTATTCTGTCAAGGTGTTCTGGACAAACCTGTGCACCTTGGTTGGACTGGAGACTCTGAATCAGTGAGGAAATGACCAAAGCCTCTGTCACATAATCCATCAGTATGTTCCTCTTCTGTGCTGTGTAAAAGATCTGGATGAACCCCCTCAGCTTTGGGATGTCTGAAGCCAAGCAAGCAAGGTTGAGCTAGCAATGCAAGAGGGCAGCACACCTCTCGAAGACCCCAAGGAAACTCCTTCCTCCAGCAGAACATCTGGGACATCAGTGTTTCACAAATGGTGGCCTGAGAAGGCTTATGGGAGATCCTGACTCCCTAGAAAGGCTTTAAGGATTCATCTTCTGCCACACCGGTTGCCTGGTCTGGTTCAGCACATAGCCACGTAGGCACAAGCACTGGTCCATCAGAGCATGGGGTGGGGAAGTGGGGGCCACCAGGGCTTGGGCTGGTCCCACAGAACTATGTGAGCACTTTGGGCATGAGAAGTTGCATGAGAAAAAAAACACTGAAAAAGGTTTGTGTAGATAAGCAAAGGACCAGATAAATTCATAGCCAGTGCAGGCTCACGCTGAGGGTCTCATCTTGGTTATAGCAATGAAAGCATGCCAGAAATAGAAGATATAAACCATCAGCAAAGAATAGATGCCAGAGATGTTTTGGAGCACAAGTCTGATGAGGAGCGGCTGAGGGAACTGGGGGTGTTCAGTCTGGAGAAGAGGAGGCTGAGGGGAGCCCTCATCGCTCTCTACAGCTGCCTGAAAGGGGGTTGTGGTGAGGTGGGGGTTGGTCTCTTCTCCCAAGTAACCAGCGACAGGACGAGAGCAAATGGCCTCAAGTTGCGCCAGGGGAGGGTTAGATTGGATATTAGGAAAAATTTCTTCACTGAGAGGGTGGTCAAGCATTGGCACAGGCTGCCCAGGGAGGTGGTGGAGTCACCGGCCCTGGAGGTGTTCAAAAAACGTGTGGACGTGGCACTTCGGGACATGGTTTAGTGGGCATGGGGGTGTTGGGTTGACAGTTGGGCTTGATGATCTTGAAGGCCTTTTCCAACTTTAATGATTCTGTGAGTCTGTCTTGTCAGTCTCTGTGCCTCTGACAAGTCTCTGTCTTCTCCCATTCTCATGGATTAAATCCCACACCCACCAGTGGAGCTGACCCTAGTGTTAAGGACACTTAAAGGTTAAGCCATGGTGTCCTGCAAAGAAGCCAGAAACATAAAACTTCATAGAAGTCCTGCTTTGATGTCCCCACACACCTGATAGCCCTGCCCGGACCCGGAGCCACGCCACTCACCGGCTGGCCCAGCATGGAGTTTGCTGGTGAATTCACACGCACGCCCCACGTGCACCAGGATTGGGGGTGACACAGACACCGGGATCGGGGGGTACAGACACTGGGATTGTAGGATACAGACAGCAGGATTGGAAGGATACAGAGACACCAGGACTGGGGGGATACAGACACTGGTCCCCCCAGCATCTGGCACCGTCCTGACTCAACAGCAGATGTAAAATTTACTTTAAACAAACTTTCTTGCAGCTCGATAAGGCAAGACATAATTGTCACAGCCTGGGCACACCGCTACCCTAACGTGTGCTGCTGATCGCAGTAGTCCCAGAGATAATGAATAATTATCACGATAAAACTGGAGTATTAAAAAAAAGCCTAGTTGTTTCCAGGATTATATTTGCTCTTTTATACCATGCATATTTTTTTTGTGTGTGATTTTGATTGGCATTTTTTTCATTTAAATGCTTCCTGTAGAACTTGTGCATAGTCCAGAGAAATGATTATACCGAGAAAATAATGAAAGAATTTGCAGAGAAAATATAAAAAGGCTTCCACCTTTTGCACCACCAAACCAGACACTCAATGCAGCACACTCTTCGTTGAAAACATGCGTTTTGAGACGATGACAGTTTAATTTTCCAAGAGTTCCAAGAGTTTATTTGATTTAATCAGACTAAAGTTTCTCTAAGAAAAGCAAGTCCAACAATTTGCAACAGAGGTGCAAGAGGCTTAATCCTTTTCCTTGGAAAGAATTCTTCCCAAAAGTTGCTCTCAATAAATATAGTGTCAATTAATTAATCAGGCTAAAATCAGAGAGCGTGCTATTTAGACAAACTACAGTCATTCAAATGTCAACTACGTAGGAAGAAGCATTACCACAAAAGAAATCCGTTACAAAAGAAATTGAAATTTTTGTAAGTTTGTACAACCTCTTACCTTCGGATTTGTGGAGTTGTCAGAAACTCCTCTTGCACAGCAGAAATGAAACTGCAGCAAAATCCTCACCCTCTTTGTCTTCACGCTCTTTAACTCTTTTCGAAAATCAACTGACCGTGCTCTGCAGGTTGCCTGCAGGTTGCCCTCAGGTTGCATTTTCAAGATCTTGCATAAATTTCAGAGCTAAAACCAAACATTTCAGTGCTTACCCCCCACCTGGCTCCAAGGAGACCAGGTAAAACCTCCGTGAACTGTGAGCTTCTAGGAGAAACCACCAGACCTGTCACATGGAAGAGCCACCATGCTTATTTTTTTCCCCCCGAGATGATGCACTTTTTCCAGCATCTCCCCTGTCATCTCCCCCCGATGCTCTTGGGGACCAGCAACGACAGCCGGGTGTCCGCTGAAACCTTCATCCCACGTTCCTCAACCTATTTGCTCGGACATGGCCGGAACACCAGGTTTGTTAGCTGACCTTGGACATGACTCCAGCATCTTGCCTTGAGTGACCTGAGCTCAGTAAGGTGCACAAGCTGGGCCATACCACCCCGGTGCCGGCTGATGGCTCCAGAAGTCAAAGCACGTCCACCCGTGAATGGGTTGTCATCGTCCATGAAGAGCAACCCTAGAGACGTCATTGCTGGTGCCCCCCCATCCTCTGTCTTGCACACCGGACGCCCAGGCCATGGAGCTTGTGAAGCTGCGGGGAGAGGACACGCAGGGAAACCATGGCAGGATTGAGCAGGAGAGGGTCAAACCAACCAGTGTCACAAGTTTTGAGGAGAAATGTCGCTCTCCTCTCCCATAAAATCCCGCACTCGCTTCCTACATGACCCCGCAGGGCAGGGAGGCTGCATGGTGCTGGGATGGTGTCTCTAGAAGCGTTGTCAACTTGCTGTCCACCGGTCCTGGCCATCCCGAGGCATCCTGCCGCTCCTCTCGAGCAGCCCGTGTCTCCTTCCCCATCCCTTGGTGATGCAAGTGGGGCTCAGACCGGCACCGCTCAGGTCGGTCTGGCAGAGACGATTATTAGGAGAGGAGGGACAGGAGCGTGGGTGTCACCCCACTGGATCCTGAGGAGCATCTCCTGCAGGTTTTGGCAGCGTGGGGCAGCTGCAGTCCCACCTGGGAGAGGTCACAACCCATCTGCCCACGCACGGCTTCCCTCACACCGACACGAG
>NW_010561281.1:0-2000 GCF_000687285.1 Phaethon lepturus | reverse complement strand
TTTCATTCCTCCCTCTCTGCCATGTAGCCTACCGCTGCTCTTTTCTTTCACAGTCTTTCTCTGTCCGGCTCCCAGCCACCATTTTTGCATTCTTCCCCTTCTGTCCTCCAGTCTCTGGCTCTCTCTGCCCGGCTCTGCATGTCCCTGATGTTCCAAGCCTTCCTTCTTGGCCCTGTAGCATGTCACAAGTCTGTTTCTTCCTCTGTCTCTCTGTATCCTGCTCCCTGTCCCTGTTTTGCAATTTTGTCCTTGTCAGCCCTGAGCCACGCTGCAGTTTCATTTCTTTCATCATCTCGCCCTGTCTGACTCCCTGCCAGGATCTTTTAATTCCTCTCTATCTGTTTTGTAGCCCGGCTCCGTTTTTTTCTGTCTCTCTGTCCGTCTCCCTGTCTCTGTCTTTCCTTATGCATTTCAATTCCTCTCTCTCTGCCCAGCGGCCCATCGCTATTTTGCCGTTCTCTGTCCTGTGTCTTGAATCGCTCCCTCTCTGCCCTGTAGCCTGTCACAGTGGCTTTTTTTTTTCCTTCTCTGCCATTCACTCTCTTTCCGGCTCCCTGTCCCTACTTTTTAGTTGTCCCCTCGCTGCCCCTGTGGCCTGTTGCTATCTCCCCTGCCTCTGTCTCCCTCTGTGTGGCTCCCTGTCCCTTCGTTTTGGAAACGCCTCCCTCTCTGTCTTGGATCCCATCGCAGTTCTTCCTTTCTCCGTTTGCCTCTGGCTGGCTCCCACTCCCTGTTTTTCAGTTTTTTCTTTCTCCATCTCTCTGTCCAGCCCTGGATCCCAATTTTTTAGTTCCTCCTCTTCTTCCCTGGATTCCCTCAAAATAGTGAGTGGGATCAATCTCTTTCACATGAACTACAGAAAATGTTTCCTTTTACCTCCAAAGATAACATAGTTAATTGACGGTCTTCTGTGGTTCCGAGCATGGTATTCTGGGATTTCCTGGGTTGGCATCATAAAGGTACCAATTGTTCATTCAGGGAGAATTTTAGTCGCAACCTTAATGCAAGGTTCTTTATAAGATTATTTGTAACTGCTATAGTTTCAGTGCATAATATATATGTTCAAACAAAAGTGATGAGAACACTGGAAAAATCATAAATTCAATATTTGTTGAGTCATCCTAGTAAACAGGAGTCCTTTTCCTTAGTCTTAAAGAGGAAGATTATTTACAATTATATAAACGTGATAGATGCTCCGTGGATAACGTTATCAGAAAGGCCTGTCTGTTTCTGTTCAAAAGGCTTGTGATTCGTACCCTATGTGATACAAGGTGAATTCTCATTCACATGGTCTCCTCAGAGCTGGGTTTTGAAATCGGTCACCTACAGCTACCGACTAATCGCCTACCAGCTTCTATGAGTTCAAGTGTAGATTTGATGTTTGGGGCCTCTGAAGACTTTTCAGGGGTACGCAGATGTACCCAGCACCTCTCTTAGTTGATCCAAGAGTATTCCTAAAGCTGGCAGTTGAGCAGGGAGACAGAAAGGGTTATGCTGCTCATTGCCCGTATATGAGACTTGCTCTTTTGGGTTACTCTTGTTGAAGGAGATGAGCTTGTTGTCGCTGGAGACACCTGCCAGCTCTTAGCGGGGCATTTATGCTGTTTGGATTAGATGTTGGGGTTCGTCTACCGAATGTCAAAGAAATACTTGGTTATATAGGCTGTAAAAAAATGCAGGTTTTTTTCTTCCTATTCCTTTGTGGCAATACAGATTTCTTACCTTCGCAGATATGTGTGCATTTACTGAGCTAGAATTCCTTGAAGACACTCGTTAATTCCCATTTCCTCCATTCCATGCCTCAAATGCGTTTCCCAGTAAGAACAGACTCCTTACCTGACTAGCATAGTCTAGAAAATGTGCATTTTCCTCAAGCTCCCTTTGTACTAATTTCTCCTCACTTACCTGCTTTAAAATTAAACAAATAGTCATTTCTTAGGTTTGTAATAGGAAAGCAACATGAACTGAGTTCACAGGAAGGTGGGCTGCTTAGGCCTTGT
>NW_010561280.1:0-4664 GCF_000687285.1 Phaethon lepturus | reverse complement strand
TTTACTAAAGTCCAGGGAGACAACATCCCCAACCTTTCCCTCTTCCCTAGGTGGGTCACCTGGGTGTAAAAGGAGATCAGGTTGGTCAAGCAGGACCTGCATTTCCTGAACCCAATCTGGCTGGGCCTGATCCCTTGTTTGTCCTGCACATGCCTTGTGAGCACTCTCAAGATGAACTGCTCTATAATCTTCCTTGATACCGAGGTCAGGCTGACGGGCCTGTAGTTCCCAGGATCCTTCTTCTGGCCTTTCTTGTAAACACATTGGCAAACCTCCAGTCATCTGGTAACTCCCATATATTGTGGTTTAGCCCCAGCCACCAGCTAAGCACCATGCAGCCACTCGCTCACTCCCCCACGGTGGGATGGGGGAGCGAATCGGAAGAATAAAAGTGAGGAAACTCATGGTTTGAGGTAAAGACAGTTTAATAAGGAAAGCCAAAGCTGCACATGCAACCAAAGCAAAACGAGGAATCCATTCACCACTCTCCATGGGCAGGCAGAGGTTCAGCCATCTCCAGGGAAGCAGGGCTCCATCACGTGTAAAGGTTTCTTGGGAAGACAGACGCCATCACTCCCAATGTCCCTCCACACCTTCCTTCTTCATTTCAGCTTTATATACTGCGCATGATGTCATATGGTAGGGTATAACTCTTTGGTCAGCCTGGGTCAGCTGACTCGGCTGTGTCCCCTCCCAACTCCCCGTGCACCCCCAACCTCCTTCCTGGCAGGCCAGCACAAGAAGCTGGACTGTCCTTGACTACTTAGCAACAACTCAAAACATCAACATGTTATCAGCATTTTCTCATCCCAAATCCAAAACACAGCCTCACACTAGCTTCTGTGAAGAAAATTAACTCTATCTTAGCTGAAACCAGGACACCCTGTTATCTAGGACTACTGATAAATGATGGAGAGTGGCAGAAAGTGTTTGCATCCAAAGAAAGTTTAAATGAACTAAATAACACTGCCTTAGCTAACAACTGATAATGTAGAATAATTACCTTTCAAAGACTGTATGTCCTGACCTACCATAATAAGTTAATTTAAAACCTATTGACATAGGTAGGTGAAGTTGTTCTGAGCATTGTGTTTGAATGTTAACTGAAAGACATGACACAGAAAAGTGTGAATTTATGGATGATATTGAAAAAAAAGTACAAGTATTTTTAAAATTGGCAAAAGTACTGTCAGGCAATAACTTACATTTGTCTCCAGTAATGCTGAATGAGAAATGTCACTCCATGATGATTTGTGTTAATATTTGTTTTTGAGGGTTTTTTTTCCTGTGAGAAAGCACTTGCAATGAAGAAAAAAGGAGCAGAGGACAGGAGGTGGATTGTTGCAATAAATCTGCCTTGCTGTCTTTCCCCTGCTACTTGATGCGGGGTATCTGCTGAAACAGGCAGAGTAAGTTTGTGGGAGAATACAAGGGAACAGCAGCCTGTCCTCTACTTCTACATGCCTAAGACCTTGTAAAGAAATTTCAACAGCAGAAACATTTTTCATTCATTTTAATGAATTTCTAAACATTCCCATTACATTTTTCATTCTGAGTTCTTTAATTAAAGATAGTCCTGATTTACTTAGGAAGTGATGAATAAGAGCTGAAAAGTGGAACATACTTAGGAAGAGTGTTTTGGGAAGTTCTTTGTGCTTTTAGTGTGTAACTGAAAGGGGGCGGTTGGTAGCTAAAATGGAAGGGTAACACTGAACTATAGAATTAAGGAAGACAATTATAAGTATTCTTTTATGTAGAACTGTACAAGTTCCTTTGAATACAAGATATACCATAAGTACGTTAGAAAAAAATGATTAGTAAACTGTCTGTGACAAAAAAAGGCTGAAAATTTTGGTCTTAAAGTAAACTATATAATATTTCCTTGACATATTATAATATCAGCAATAACCAGTGAACATTACATATAAGCAGAAATAGTTTGCTTGTCTAAGGTGAATGAAGAATATTTGAGTGAAGATCTCACAGGTCATTGCTACTGTGCCTTGAGAGGTCACCTTCAGAGTTATTTTTAATAGTTTTAGGTCATAATGAAATACACCAGTCTGGTTTTGCCATGATTCCCTTCCATTCCTCCCTTTTTTGCAGAAGGGGCAGCACCTGAGGACAGCCAGAAGCCTTTATTGGCCATGATGAAGGCCATATGTTAAGCTATACAAATCTTTTCCAGCTTTTAGTATTTGATTTCTTGGCATATCCCCAAGGAAACAGTGTAACAGCTTTGGAGCTGCCTGCAAAACTGTCCTATATCTGTGATGTAGCTGGATGTGCTGTTTTCTTGTTTCTCTGAAAACTAGCTTATTTTGATTTACTTGATCCTCAAGAAAATGTAGAGCAAAAGGTTTACAGTGACACTCATTTTATGGTGTTTCCATTGTTTTCTTTAATGTCCCAAATATAAAGAGAATATTTTGCTTAACTGGTGTAAACTTGTGAATGAAGAGAGGAGTGATAAGTGAGGAGAATGACTATATTATTTAACATTTAACTTTTCATTTGTATAGAAAGAGTTTCCTTTCCCCATTGTGGTGAATTGACCCTGGCTGGACACCAGGTGTCCACCAAAACTGCTCTATCACCCCCTTCCTCAGCTGAACAGGGGAGAGAAAATATAATGAAAGGCTCGTGGGTTGAGATAAAGGCAGGGGGACATCACTCACCAATTACCATCACAGGCAAAACAGACTTGACATGGGGAAATTAGTTTAATTTATTGTCAATCAAATCAGAGCAGGGTAATGAGAAATAAAACCAAATGTTAAAACACTTTCCCCCCACCCCTCCCTTCTTTCTTGTCTCAACTTCACCCCTGAATTCTCTACCACTCCCCCCCTCAAGCAGCGCAGGGGAACGGGGAATGGGGGTTGTGGTCAGTTCATCACACATTGTCTCTGCCGCTCCTTCCTCGTCAAGGGCAGGACTCCTCACACTCTTCCCCTGCTCCAGAGTGGAGTCTCTCCCATGGGACACAGCCCTCCACGAAATTCTCCAATGTGCTTCCTTCACAGGCCCCAGTTCTTCACAAACTGCTCCAATCTGGGTCCCTTCCACAGGGTGCCGTCCTTCAGGAAACAGATGTCTCCAGCGTGGGTCCCCCACAGGGTCACAAGTCCTGCCAGCAAAACTGTTCCAGCCAGGGCTCCTCTCTCCATGGGGTCAGGGGTCCTGCCAGGAGCCTGCTCCAGCGTGGGCTTCCCACGGGGTCACGGCCTCCTTCAGGCATCCCCCTGCTCCGGCATGGGGTCCTCCCCGGGCTGCAGGTGCAGATCTGCTCCCCCGTGGAGCTCCATGGCCGCAGGGGCACAGCCGGCCTCACCACGGGCTTCCCCGGGGACTGCCGGGGAACCTCTGCTCCGGTGCCTGGAGCCCCTCCTGCCCCTCCTGCTGCTCTGAGCTGGGGTCTGCAGGGCTGTTCCTCCCACATAGTCTCACTCCTCTCTCTGACTACAACTGTGCAGTTTTTTCCACCCCTTCTTAACTCTGTTACCCCAGAGGTGCTACTGCTATCGCTGATGGGCTTGGCTTTGGCCAGCAGCACTTCCATCTTGGAGCTGGTTGGCATGGCTCTATAGGATATAGGGGAAGCTTCTAGCACCTTCCCACAGAAGTCTCCCATGCAGCCACCCCGCTACCAAAACCTTGCAATGCAAATGAAATAAACTCATGTTTGTAAGAAATTCTGCAGTTTTAATACTTTAGATTTTGGATATAATTTTCCTTTTCAATTAGTGTTGGAGTAGTAGGCATTACTACAAATGACTGAAGTAAATTAATGACACTGAAAAAGTACTTTACTTAAGGAAAAGGATCTAGTGAGAATGAACAAACATATTCTTAACATATGAACAAACTGTAGAAAAAAGAGCATCTATATATGCATTTACTTTTGTTAGTGTTTGCTTTCATGTTTCATCCATTGCAATCAATATACTGTATTTTAATCAAGATTGTATAGGAAGATATAGCAACAATTGAATCAGAAAAATTATCCCATCTTCTACAGACGGTATCAGCATGCATCAGCATGTAGTACAGTATTTTGCTTTAAGAACATATTTTTTGCTCATTCTAAGTCTTCCTGAATCGTTCTCCTTAAAAAAAAATTGCTTGATCTACACTAATCAATCTTCATTTTACAGACAATCTAGGAGGAAGAAATGAGAGCAAGTTCCTATTATGTAGTCTCTCAAGAATGATTAATATGAGAAAAAAATCATTAAGACCAAAAATTAGTCTCAAACCTCCCCTAAAGTTCAGAAAATTTTGTAAGATAATTCAATCTGGTCATTATACTAAATAATTATAACTTATTATGAATTCAGAAATGATATATATTCCTTTCATTTGCTTATATCTTCATTCTTTCTGGTCTCATGTAAAAATGCAAAGTCTGTAATATAAAAAAACATATGATTCTTCTACCATTTTGGGAAGTCCAGTAATTAGAAAATGTGAGTGACATAGAGGTACATAATAAAAACAAGAAAAAACAAGATTCATCTTAGTTGTCTGAGCAGGAAGAATAGTCAAGCAGAGCAAAATCTTCGTATATTCACCTGGCTGTATTTTACTTCTATGCAGACTCTCTTCCCCTAAGTGCTGGGTCCTGCACTTGAGTCACAGCAACCCCATGCAACGCTACAGGC